>NW_008662235.1:0-29526 GCF_000695815.1 Acanthisitta chloris
TATCTAAAAGTGCAAAATCATTACTCTGCCATAAGGTCATTATTGTTACTGGGTACTATTTTCAGTAAACTATCTGAAAAAAAAAAGTATTGCTTAGATTTATTTTAACTATAATATTAATTTTCTGATTATATTTTTACTGCAAAATACATATATGCATTAAACTTAGAGATGCTACAATCCCTAAGTAAAGAGTTAGCATCTTTACCAGTAGATACTACACCAGAGGATCAGATGTGGCTGAGGGGCATTGTGCTGCACAACTACACACATGACTGTACAGCAATGATCTGACCATTGTGTACATACCAGATGCCTGTTGCTACAGAAATCCTATTCCAGCCTGGATCAATATGAAAACCACACAAATGCTGACTTTCACTAATGCTTAATGCTGACATTTAAAACTAAGATTAATTTTAAAGTTTCCAAATTATTTTCAAAGGTCCACAAATACAACATTTAATTAAAACTCAAATGAATGCACAGTTTGTTTAGCTTTCCAAAGGCTTTGTCCGTTACACACTGCACATTTGCCTCCTGGACCACAGGCTATTTCAATGCACTGTAATGAGTTACAGCCTGCTCAAAAAGGCTTTCTTGGGGCTTGCTATCCCTACGTTCTGAAAAATGTTGTATCATGTCCAGTGATTACTTCTTTCTAATGAGAAACACTACATTAAATATTTATGATTGTCCATTTGGTATCACTTAGAACACTCAGTACCTTTTAAAAAGTTAATCACATGAAGGCTTTACAATTATAGAACATTTTCCCAACACCAGAGTGATCTTCAAGAGACCCCAAAACTTCATCCCAGATGGCAAAACTGAAGTATGTAGAGGTGAGGAAAAGACAGCAGCCCTTAACCCTTACTTATTTTATGATGAAAAACTGAGAAATTATCTACAAAGAATTCTGATTGGATAACTACCAAAAATGCTGACTTAAAAAAGGTAAGACTACTGAATTTTGGATTTTTACCTTGTAACTTTAATCACCTCAATTTTCTTGAAATCTAGTAGGTGGTTCTTTCCTTCATAGTGATTAAGAGGGAGCACTGCACAGCATGCCAGAGAGCAGAAGAAGAAATAAAAAGGATAGGTCAGGAACACAAGCCTGCAGTTACACACATACCCATGTTCATCAAGTTACTTGGTGTTAGGGAGGTCCCAGCACACACACATCTCTCAGTTTATTAGTTATCATCGGTGTTATAGAAAGCTTTTGCTTACACATACATTATCAACAAGCAAAAAATAAAGCAAGATATCATAAGGAGCAGAACAAGCAGGCATTAATGTCTGAAGAGAAATGAAATGTTACTGCATATTTTAGAAACCACCCAGATACGTATCTAACTATGTGGTAATGATCATAGCAATTTCCACCTCACATGTCACACGGGCAAAAGAATCCACAGTTAGTTTAAAAGTATGGAACATTTCTGGGATGAAAACTGGAATCCATTTTTAATTCCTCAGAGACTTGGGGGAAAATCAAGCCCAAATAGTCACAAAAAGAAACTACAACTGCAATGATGGGGTGCTCTAATTTCATCCATATTGCTACCAGCTGGAACGTACACACTTAGGTGAAAATTCCATAATCTCTATCAAATACATTAGACAAGCTGACTTTCACATGACTGAGGGTAGTAATATTGTCTGCAACTTTGTTTCAGCATTTTTTTTCATACTATAGTCTAAAGATTTATCTGTAATTGAGAGATGTACATCTTATTTTTTAAGTAACTCAGAGTGTTTCACAGGGTGATTTTTGCTGATGTCACTTTAATTTTGACCATAATCATTAGTAATGATGTTTCAACAAGCTGAACTGCCAGAGCATGTGATTGTCATCCCTGGTTAACAGCCAGTGTTGTAAAGGAAACCTGATTTACTAAATTATTTTGGGATGCCAGTCTACCACATAAAAACTAAGGGGAAAAAAAATCTATTGTCTTAGAAAACACAGTTATGAAAACTATAAAATAACTGCTGACAGTTAATAAACTTGAGCTCACATGACAGCACAATATCCAAACTTTCAAAGAATTTATACCTGATGTAATTTTATACCATAACATGCAATATTTTATGATCTAGTGAGGATATTTAATTAAAAATGATAAACATCCCCTTTGCAAAGCAGTTTCTGAGGATCTAACGAAAGGGTTCTCTCCATTTGTCTTTTTTGCTTTTCTTATTACTATTAGGTTTCTTACTTGGGTTTTTTTCGGGTTGTTTTTTTGCTTTCTAATGAAACCTATACAGTAAGATAGTTACATGCAAGAAAACTGTATTTACAGTATATATTAACAAAACCAAAATCGACTCCATAGTAATGCTTAGCTAGATGTGACACAGTAAATAACTGGAGAGATCCATTTATAGCATTTGACTGTAAAGTAAATCAATCACCCAGGAATGAAATGTACCTTCCAAGGCATATATGCTACTATAAGCTTTTCCTATGCTGTTTCGAAGTAAGTAATTCAGTAACCTCTAAGTACAAAGAGCATCTCACTTTCATTCTGCTTCAGTGACCAATGGTGCTCTCTACAAATTCCCCACTAGGGAACAGAGGTTGCGACATGATCGAAGAGACTAGTCATTCTAGAAACACAGCAACCACAGCAAGCTACTCCTCTCACAGGGACACCACAGCCTTGTTAAATAATATCAAACCAAGTATTATTTTGACAAATACATGCCTTTCTCTTAGGAATCCTCACTTGCTGATAAATGGCTATAAAAAAGGTTTGCTACTAATGGACAACAGTAAGTTTTTCCATGAAAGTCATATGAATGGCTAAATTTAGAGACTTAAATACCACATCATGACTTTTTTTTGGCCACAAATATTAAATTGTTTTTAAAATAAAAAAACCCAAACACTATCATGTAACAGAGCACTTCAATGCTTCAGAAGTGATTTGTTTTTCAACTAAGTCCATTTACAAATCATGACACATTCTCTCTTGCACTTCAATACTTTCAAAACTGGAAGTTAGCATGATTTGTGTCAAGTTTGTTTTAGTTGTTTTCTTTTTATATTCTGCCTTGTGATGAATTACTAGGAGATGTTAGAGGATATTCTGCTATAGCTCTTAGTTAAAAGTTTAGATACTGCCTCTCACTCCTACTGAGATCCTATCAGTTTTACAATCTAAAGCATTCTTTTTGGTAAAAGTCTGTACCTGGCAACATAGAAAAAAATCTCAGCCCCTGAAAATATAAAAGCAGGCAGAATGACCCTAATTACAGAGCTAGAATACAGTTGTTATGTTGGGGAGGTTTTATGGTTGCAATGGGTTTCCAGTCATCACTGATGCATAACTTTGCCTCAACTGTCAAAGCTGCGGGCAGCACTGAAGCAGAGGAAAGCTGGTTGAGGAAGCCATGGTAAAACACAGCTGTGTTGCTCAGTTCCTTCTAAAAGTTGGACAGTGCATGAACAGTCTCATACCAACAGAACTGCTCTTTCTTTCTTTCAAGTTTATCAATTCTAGGAACACTGTGGGAACAGATGGACAAGTACCTCCACAGGTACTTGGACATTTTCATGTTTACACAGCAGCTTCTGAACGGATTTTGGCACATTCTCAAAATGGGTTTTATTCAGGATACCAGGATAGGCCAGATCCCAGGCAAAGGCATTTATACCACAAAGTTCAAGCAGCTAGATGAAGACCTGAAGTTAGTGGGTAGTCTTCCTAAGTTCCCTCACAGCTGATAGAGAGGAAATTATTGAAAAGCAAATTCAAAAGGAGAAGCTTAATGGAAGCATTGCAAATATGCTCTCCTCTTCCATTAAAGATACAGGGAATCTGTCTCTTGAGTCTTGCACGTCTCCAGAACCAGAGGCCACCTCAAATCAGCTGCCCAGAGGTCATTCTAGGATAGCAAGATTGATTTCCAGGCAAACAATCTGGACTTGCAGGGGTGATACAGGTATAATCTACAGCACAAATCTCAAGGGTGCTACAGAAACAGTCACAAAACACCAAACCCTCCAGAGCTTCTAAGCTGCACTTTTGAAGGGGAGTGCAGCTTTCCACAACCAACTCCACATATTACCTCAGCAGATTCATCAGAAATACAATAAAGAGAGGGGTGAGGGCAGAATCAAAGCCAGAGCTGACCATTTCTAATAAGTGTTGTCTATGTGGAATGGGTCCATAAATCATTTTCCCTGGGAAAAGGCTGCAAGAACTACTGAAGCCAAATGTAAAACCAGAATTTTACAAACAAGAGGACATTTTACAGTAAGGTAAGGATCTGCTTTCCACTAAATTCAGCCTGTATAAATGCAAAATTACACATCAGATGTCAAAGTAACGCACAGTTCAATGGCTCTTAACATCAGATGCAATTAAACACACTTTAAATTTTTGTCAACTAAATTCCATGGCAATAAAACTAGCTATTCCTTTTGGAGGATCTTTTTGTTACAGTGGCACTGTTGGGTGATGAAGCTTTTTTAACAGCTTCTTTACCTTGGCAGTGCAGGTAAAAGGCTGTTAGATAGTTGTACATTTTTTAAGCAGGGATGGCATTCCAGATCTGAACATGAAAACTTAAAAGAAATCTGTCAAACTTTTTAAGTTTCATGGGTTTTTTTACCCTCCTTTTAATATTTGTTGGATGCTGCAAATCTTTTAGCATCTCAGTTCAGAGCCTCTGACCAGTTCACTAAGGGAGGAAAACTTACTCTCTCCTCATGTCAGCTAACAAAGACCCAGGCTAACAAGTCAGTGGAACCAACTCAGAGTGAAACGCATCAGTGTGATAAGGAACAGCTGATAATTTTGGTGAAGTACTTAATAGTTTTTCCTTTAAATCCTGATATACATTCTGTATTTATTGCCTGAATAACTTCCACTTTTTAAAAAGACTGATGGTAAAAGGAAAAAGGGTTGAAGGACTTCTGAGAAGCTAATAAGCTATTTTATTCTTGTCCCAGATTGGAGGCCAGATGTTAAGTTCATACTTAACCTGCCCTGCTGACCCATCACTAAGATTTAACTCCTCCTCTCAAGAGGAAAACCAGCAGTATCGCTTGAAATGCAGTTGTGGTCTATTTCAGATACCTGTTTCAGCTCACTGTGTTTGAGGCAGGGAACAGTACCCCATTCTGTGCCCTCCAGAAAGTGACCTTCTTGTCTTTTTTCAGAATCAGGTGGACCATCAGCAGTCAACTCCATCTCATCCATTTGGTTCTCTTCTTCCTCAAAAACACAGCAACTGTTTTCTTTCAGCTGAAACCCTCGGATCAACAGCTGACAGGCCTCCAAGTCAGCTTCCCACACTCTTTGGAGCAGCTGGCTGCCGCAGCTGAAATAAAAGCCAAAAGAAAATAAAACCACAGTTCAGGGAGAATAGTTGCTATTTCAAGTAACATTTGGGGTAACTGCTTATTATTAGACGGGAAAATAAAAACAAGAAAAAACCAAAGGCACCTCAAACATTCCCACAGAGATAATGTATATTATATCAAACTGAAAAGCAGTAAAATTATTGCCCTATTAAAAAGCCTGCCATCCTGCTGTTGTACAGCTTTGCTGAATTTGATGTAGAAGATCATGTATGAACAATCACACTATTTACTGCAGTAAATCAGCTCTAATTTGGGGAAAATACATCAAATTTCTTGTTAGTTTAAAATGTGCTTGCTTCAACTCTGATGGATCAGATTAGATTAAACTATAGTAGTCTTCCTTTCCTTCAGTCTTATACTTGTGAGTGTTGTGTTTATCTCTCACTAATGTGTTTTGGTTTCTTTCTACTTTGTTATGCCATAAAAGCAATAACAAAAGTATTAGTAAATTCAAAATACCAAACTTCTACGTACTGTTAATCCATCGATCATCTCTCAGACACACCTGTGTACATTACAAATACAGCTCCTGAGATCTGTCCAAGAGCTCTTTTCACCTGAAGTAAATGGGAATTCTAGGCATAGATAGTCTTTCAGAACAAGACACTGAACACTAGCATCACACTGTTCGTAATTGATGTGGTCACATCTCCATTTAACATATGTTGTCTCTAAGGAACCAAAAGATTAGGTTGCCTGCTAAAATAAAGCAGATCAGTTGCAGAGCTTAGGCTGGGGCTCAGAAGCAATGATTCCCATAGCAATGCACACTGCCACACACAGATAGATTTCAATGCTAATACCTAACAACCACAGTATTTTTTCACAGTGCTTTTTGAATGATATAATTTACTATATAATTGTGAGCAATTATAAATGACTAAAAGAAGAAAAATAACCATTTGATTTTAACTTTTCTGACTCCATTAAATACCAGCTTATCTTTTATCCTAAATGAAGGATAAAGGAGCAGCACTGGTCAAAATTAATTCATTAATTCAACAAAGGTGCATTTTTAACTCCACAAATTCTACAAGATGCCAAGCTGTAAAAATCTCCCAGCAATATACTGAGACTGAGAGCAAAATTAAGCTTCAGAAGCTGAGCTCTTTGATCTGTGTTTAGAGTCAGTATATATGTTTATTAAAGGCAGAATGCAGCATGAGGTCCACAAATTGGTCTCCCCCAAGGAGTTCAGAGTATCACTAATTAGAAAGGGAAAAAATCGTCACTGGATTACATGGCTGTGTTCCACCCAGGTAGCATTTCACTTACCAAGCCAGACCAGCAAAATAACCCCCACTGTTTCTCTACTTGTCAGTCACATCATCATGGTTACAGAGTCAAAACATTTCTCTGCAGGCATACATAAGCCCATTTACTTGCTTTTTGAAAACATTTGTTTGCAGCTATATCTAACTTATTATTAAAGGCTAAAAATATACTCTAGAGAGCTAAAATCACAGTTTCCAGTGGATAGCTTGTTTTGGCTATTCAATTTAGTGAAGCGCTCTATTGACAAAACTAGGGCAGAAATGGTGATATATGCAGTATTCACAGTGGAGAAGATGAATAGCATATATAAAGGTGCAGCATAATGGTGCCTGGACTGCTGTTACTCCACCATGACTCAGCTCATTGGTCAATGTGGTTTTGACTGTGTCTAAGTTTTGCACTCAGTTTAATAATCAGCAATCACTGAACATACTGCTAACAGATGGCTTTTATTTGAAGGCCATGATTGTTTTATCATGGCATCTGTAAAACTCTGATATATTTTGAACTAAGATGCTATGCTGAACTTTTCAACCAAAATCAGTGGACACATACACACTTGGATACTCTGAACATATCTAACCCCAACATAACTTTTAGCCTGTATTTTGGAATTCAGTGCCTTGAAGAATTTTTCAAACACGCTTTTTGAATGAAAATTCCTTGAAAGCTGCAAATAGCTGACACAGGCACACATGCCAAATTATTATTAAAAATTATGTTGTCTCCAGCATGCAAAAAATTTTAGCTTTTACATCAGGTGTAAAATTGAACTCAATCAAATTTTAGAGTTTTGTTTATTCATGTTCAATCCACACTAAAAATGCATTTGCAGTCTCCATGAAGCCTCCATGGTTGGCTGTACTGAACATAGTGAGATTTTTTTCAGGTATGCAACATTTCAAAATGATGGACCAAGATTAGATGAGATTTTATATTATTCCTATATGTATAAATATGTTATGAGGTATCATCCTCTAAGTGTTAAATGCCTGTATCAACCGGTAAGTGTTACATACCTCTCTGTATATTACTATCAAAGTGGCATATGTGGCAAGTTCAATGGAGGTGCCAGGAATAATTTGCTGGAATCCACATCAAATCACAATCCATCGACCATTTACATAGTCCCTATTTAGAAACCGAATAATCAAAAGCTAACTTATGAGGGGAGATTAACCATCACAAAGCACACCTTAATCATCTACTGATTGTAAACTGCCAAGAGCCAGAGTGCTCAGGAGTCCAAAGTGCCAGGCTTTGTACAAACACCAAACATACTACAACAATGGCCTTTTTCTCAAGATGACTTTTGAGTTTCAAACAAGCAACAGGAGCTAGGATACAGACAAGGATGTTCTAAGAAACATAGTGAACTTAACATTGCATGTTAGTTACAGTACAACAGTTCAATGAGTTACATGAGTAGCTGATTAGTCTAATTAGTGTCAAGCACACCGAGGTATCACAGTGAATGAGCATTTTAAGGACTTGTGGGAGGCCAATGAAACAGGTCAGTAGACATCCAAGATCTCCATCGCTCCATAAAAGAACCAGGTAAGAAAGGCAAGAGATGCTAGTATAAAAACACAATGGGCAAATGATTGACACCAACATGGTTTAACATCTGCAGATGAAAGCCAGTATTTTGATACTTGTGATGTTGGGTGAAATTCATGTCAGGAGACATAACCAGCATAGATTCTATTTCTCTTAAAGTCCAAAGAACACTGTTCCTCTGTCTTTCCACAAGATTCTGGGAGATACCAGTGGGGACTCTCTATGTGGCTCTCAGCACATTATTCTACAGCTATTTATAGTGCTAACTGGAACTACAAGAACACACTTTTCTATTGAGGGCTCTGCATGTATATATAAAAGGCACATTCAGTTCCTGAACATTATAGCCTAAATGAAAACATGCCCAAGTAAAAATAGTCAAAAGATTTTATATTAAACCCTATTGAAAAAAACCCAAAACAAAACAAAGCAAAACCCAACCAACCAAACAAAAAAACAAACCCTCAAACAAACAACAAAAAGAAACCAAAAGAAAGTCCCTCAAAACTTCCACAAAAGCAAACTGGAATCAACAGAGAAAGATGTCACTATCTGTAAATGTCATAATCTTTAGTTTTCAGGAGTGTTAAAAATTGAATTGCTGGTGAATTGTTAAAAGTGGTTTATAACACCCAGAGGTCAACACTATGTGTTGATAAGATGATGCTGCTGATTATAAGGGAAACCCCTGTAAGAATGCACAAATTGAAAGCCAAGAGAGTGAGACTGAAGCTAAAAGGTTACATAGTAAGTTATCTATTTAGAAACTGCACAATCAAAAGCTAACTTATGAGGGAAGATTAACCATCACTAAGAAGAAATACTCTAGACAACTTTCTTCTACTAGGAGGGCCACACTAAGGCATGAATTCAGGAAACCATGTATTTTCCCAGTACCTGGCACATATGTTAACTCTGCATTTACTGACCATAAAGGTAGTTTTCTCCTACAAAAAAGCCCAAATAAACTGGAAAAAACCCTACTCTGCCAGAAAAAAACAGGGATTTTCATTATGACAATTAAAATTATTGGAAAGTTTTGAGGTTTGCAGAAAATGGCAATGTGAATCAAAAGACTTTTCTCTATATATCCATTCTTTATTGAACTATTCTACAAACTAGGGAAAGCTTCTCTGTATTTTGGTCACTAGCATCTATTTATATTTTGTACCACAGGGAAGGAATGAGCTCTTCTTACTCAACATTTAGTTATGTCTTTGTTGTCTCTTCTTAAGGCAATAGCAGTGCAGTGAACAATGGAGGCAAGCGAAAGAAACTATCCATTAATAATACTTAGAGGAAAGAAGGCAAAGATATTGCTTTACAATTAGCAGAAACTCATCCTTTTTTTTGGTGTATTCATAGTTGTGCATTAATAATCCTTCTTATATTTAATGAGCATTTACAAGTTCAGGAATACGCTTTGCTTCTCTCCTTCATGACCTTTTTTCCCTTAGCTCATGCATTAGAAAGTCACCTTTCCTAAACATCTGAAATCAACACCTTTTCTCTTTTTTTTCCTTCTTGCAAGATTCCCTAATCCTATAAACACCTTCAATATAACCTCAATTTCACAATTCAATTTTTTGCATTGTGTCTCTCCATTCTCCGCGGGAGCCGAAAATCTCATGAATTGACTTCATATGGTTCCAATCATGTGGTTGCCCCACAGTATGGGAGACATTCTTCCTACTCCCTTATGCCAAAGCTCAGTGATAGCACTTGTTTGCTGCTCAGCACTATTATTGCCCTTCATGTGAAAACAAGACTCACTCCAAGAAGGACACTCCACATATTCCCCTGTCAGATGGCAACCTACTCTATCATCTACTTTGGAGACTAGCTAAAACTCCCGGGCAAAGTCTGAAGCTTGCAGTACTTTTCTCTGGCATAAGCACTTTGCTTCTCCAACCTTGCCTTCTCCCTTATAAAACATATAATATTATCTAGAAAACAACTACTTGGCCCTCTTTAAATGTGATATTTCACTTACTAGAGAATACTCTGGACCAGAATCACAAAAGTTCAAGAAAGCAATCTTCACAATCCCCATCTAAGTTCTAGAATTTTACATCTTCAAGATCTGAAAAATCTGAAAAAGCTCTGAACTAACTTTTCCAATATCTAGACTTTATAGTGACAGACAAGTCCTCTGCACAACAGTCCTATTCAAAAGATATTCAGTGCATCCAGACAGGACACGATAGTGCAGCGCAGAGATGTGGATACTACTTTTCACCCAGCTGGAAGAATGGGTGATAGCAGTGGCTCTGCTTTCTACAGCAGCCCAGGAGTAGAGGCAATGTGCAGGAAGGGGCAGATTTGAGGGAAAAGGTGAGCAGAGACCCCAAAGTAGCCCTCAATGTGGTAGCTATGGCATCCACTTCTCCTTGGGGTTATAGCAGGACAGGGGATACCTGGAGGTTCAGTACCCTATGTCTTTTTGAGTGATCTAAGTTCCACAGTGTTGCTGCAGAAGGCCCACCAGAGTCTTTTAAGTTATGTTGGGATTAGAAGCTCTCACTTGTTGGCTTTGTGAGCTAAAAAAAGAGCAGCAGTTCAATTCCTTCCTTGCTCACATATGCCAAATTTCAGACAAGTCCTAGAGGAGAACCCCAGACGCATTCAGGGACCTGCTCACCTGAGACATTTAGTACTGTAGACACCCTAGGCCCAGTATAAAAACACTCAGAGAATGGAGCTGAAGTGTAGCAACACTATGTTGGAAGGAAAAATATCATGCTGGAATGCAACCACTCAAATACTGCACAACGCCCTTCAGACTGCTGCTGCCTGCTGCACAGACTTTACCTCTGTCAGATCTCTCCTTGCCCATTTCTGAACTTTCACTCCAGGAACAATGTATTTCTGCAGGTCTAGCCACTGAGACAGCCCTCATAGGTCTTTATACTCTTTTCAGTTGAAAACTTAACCCCTTTCTTCACTGCCTCTATTTTCTCTGTCTCTCTGTGATGTTACCTAGCAGGTAACACTACCATTTTATTACTTGTGGTAAGTCCAGGGAGTGTCTTTAGATTAAGACATTTTGTACATATGCATAATAAGGCTACACCACCAACTCTGTAAACTGTATAATTAAGGAAAAAAAGGATAAATGCATTCTATTATGATGGATTCCAAGATTCCTAAGGAATTTTCTCAGACCTTTCAAATGCTAACTTGAACTGCCTTGATGTTTCTTATAAAATTCCTTCCCATTAAGACATTCATAATTTTTCACAGACAGAAGCTAATAAGAAATAATATTTGCACAAAAATACATGGCCCATCACAGCGATCTCCATAAACAGCAAAACAGATATCTGACAGTATTTTATGCCAAATGGTTTTTACGAAATTAAGATTATCAGCTACACTTCTTATCCACAAATTCCTCCACTCAGTAAAAGATTACCTACTGCATTCAGAATACTGAAAGATTAGCATCTAAACTGAAATCCAAACACACACTGCTATGAATTGTGACATTTTTCTCTCACTCATAAAAAAGCCCCACACCCTGATACAGCATCTTAAGGACAGAACTATCACCTTGAATTATATGTGAAATATATGCATTTTATATCTGCTTTGTCTTTCCAGAAAGGTCTGTTCAAAACAAGGAGGTAGAACAATTTTTCTAGCACTTAAAACTAACAATGGACATTTGATTAGTGTTATTAAAAAGTAAGATACCACACAATTCTGAGCAATATTTTTGTCGTTTTCCCTTCAATCCTCCAGCCATTTATTTTACCTGGCACAGAACTTTAATCACAGCCTGTCATCTTTCTATCAATATTCAGTGTAACTGTGTTATACTTAAATTATCTCCACTGGAAACACAAAATGATAGACTGCTGCAGCTGATGGTTTTCACTTTGACTCTTAACACAAGGTGGATGTGGGAGTGGGACCAACACATCAAATGCAGGAAATTCAATAATTTACAAGGGAAGAAGGAAGGCACCTTGTAGTGAGAATTTACTGTTCAATTTTGTCCCTATATTTACTATACAGTTTATTTTTACTATATTACCTAATCTATAACATAAAAATTTACTACCTGCTTTCAGGGCTATTTATTTCTCTTTAAAAACCAGAATGGTCCTCTGCCCCTACCTCCACTGAAACATCTATTATAAATAATCTATTCTAAGAGTGAAAAGCTTAACTTTGATAGATGAGGAGAAAGCAACCAGGGAATTCTTCTTATTAAGCAGTCCACATAAAGCCAGCTTCTCAACCCTAGTCTATCATTTACCTTGTTCATAATCTGATAAAGCACCTTCAAGTTTGGTACTAACTCTGATAACTCAGTCTGCATCCTGCTTGCCTTTGGCTCCGCAATAACAGCAAAGCCCCATGATGTCATTAATTTTGACTAGATGGGAATTGTTGGAATGAGATATTTTTCCTGCAGTATTTAATATTGGATCCCAAATCAGATTTAGGGGAAAGCCATGAATTAGTCCCTGATTTTGAAAAACATGCATCTCAGGATCTATGTATTCACCTAAGCTCTGTTCAGTTGAGCTGCTACACAAGCCTCAATACTCTGAGCTTGAGCCCCACAAAGGATTCCACTTCTAGTGAATTCCACTGAAACTGAAGTAATTCAGTGGCTTTCAAAGTCACAACCAGTTCTAATCCAAGAAAATACATTTGTTTCCAAAAGTATGCCACAGGAAGAAAGCACAGCATTTGCACTAAGGCCACATTCTCAGCTGCCACAAATCCACACTGCTGCAATAGCAGCAATGGCTATTTATACCAAGAAAAGAATGTGTTCATAGTGCAAAGCAATTAGAATGATGAACCTAATCTCTTACTGTTTATTACAGTCTCAGACTGCAAGTGTTAGGAAGCACACAGAAGGAATTCACAATTCTACTATCGTTTTTATTCACCTCTGCTCTCTGATATAAAATCCAACATAATTTGATAATATCTTTCTCTTTTGAAAGAATGAGAGATTTAGACTTTCAGTGTCCAGTGAATTTGGGAATGTGAATCGTCCTGTGCACTACTGACTGAACAGGAATTAAGCACATAAAGAATTAAAAACAACAGGGCAAAGACATGTTCTTTTATAAGAGACACAATTGGAAGAGATGATATATTGTCATCATGTAGGAATGCACCTTGAAATTCAACTTCTGTAACCAGGAAGACACACCTGGAAAAATGAGAGTGTTGGCCAAATACTGATGTCAATAGACGTGCTTACGGAGTTCCTCTGAAACATCCAGGGGCACTATATGACCCACTCTACTTGCAGTCACATAAGTTCAGAAGCCAAACCCTGTTCTGGATCAAAAAGAACAAGAGAGAAAAGGACAAAGTCTACAGATCGTCCCAGGCTGGGCCCTGTTAACTACAAGAACCTTGCACTGCTGCTGACAGCACACTTTGCTGGGCCCTGCATGTCTTCCCAGACTGGCACAGTACACTCCCAGCAGTAAGTACATTAAGTAATGAAAGCTTCCAAATGCTAGTGGGAAAGACTGTCCCAGTTGCATGCAAGATAGAGCTATCCAACATCTTTATTCACATGCTATGCAGATGGCAATACTTTACTTATTTTTTCCTTCTTTAATTATCATGCTTCTTCTACCTAATTGGCCAGTCAAGGTTTTGTGCAAAGTATCATCCAAGGAGGATTTAGCAGCACTGCTGGACAGTACGCAGATGGTGTCAGGCACCCATCCTCATCTTCCTTGATTGCTCTATACCCATTACTACCGTTGATGGCAATGCTGCTCAAGATGACAAAGCCTCTGAGAAATGCACAGCTGGTTACAAGTCTTGTCTCCAGGGATGCACTCAAAACCAGGAGCAGTAGGAAAATATACATCTACCTCCAAACAGTTTTCTTGCCAAGTTCAGAAGTTAGCATCTCTTTTTCACTACACATATGCAACTACATGCAGTCACCGAGAGGATCTGGTAAGAGAGGAAAAGCTTAATGTGATGGACCCAGGGGGACAAACAACTTTGCCTATGCCTCCTTTCCCTCACACAGCCATATCTTCACAGCTAAGATAGGTTGACGTTTGCATGAAATCAGCTCACAGAAAAGTCAACAGCAGGGCAGAACCAGGCAAGATATATAGGTGATGCTAGTGGGCAAAGAGAAGCAGTCATGATGCATTGACTCAGTAAAAATCAGACTGCAAAAGTCCCATGAAATTACTGGAAATAGTCTTCTAAGCAGATATTTTGTATCCATTTCTCAAACTCAGTCCCTACTTTCCTGAGTGCTTCTTAACGGATAGTGATAGTATGCTCTTACTAAACACGTGTAAATAACGCTAGCGCCTCCTGTTGCACATTTTCCCCATTATCTGAATGGGATGATGAAACCACTGTCCTTTTGGTTTGACAGTGTCCAAAGCTAAGTCCCCAGCAGCTGCAGCACACTGCAAATACATCCTCATGTTCTTGGCCTTGGACCTTATATTCAAACTGCCTCTGAAAATCTTAAGATGAAGTTAGTGGCTGAAAAAAACTCTTTCTGCAATGGAGCTTTGAAATGAAAAGTTATCTCACAGCCGAAGTGTTTTTGCATGGAAAACTAGCAAAAGCAAATCACCAAAGCACATTGCATCAATCTTCCCTTCAATAATGCAAACATACATTAGCATCAATATCTTCAAGAGAAATTGTATAGGCTTCCAGGTCAAAAAAAGCCATGCACCCTACGCTCAGGGAAGAGGAAGGTAGTAAGACTAAATGAAAAGTTATCTCACAGCCGAAGTGTTTTTGCATGGAAAACTAGCAAAAGCAAATCACCAAAGCACATTGCATCAATCTTCCCTTCAATAATGCAAACATACATTAGCATCAATATCTTCAAGAGAAATTGTATAGGCTTCCAGGTCAAAAAAAGCCATGCACCCTACGCTCAGGGAAGAGGAAGGTAGTAAGACTGCTGTCAGTCATGTTAGACATTAATAATTCATAAAATGGGATCCTCTCCACACTGACAAGTATCACTGATTAACAGACAAAATTATTAATATGATTTTCAAACTCTTAGTAAAATTAATGCAATTCAAATAGAAAGACATGAGAAAACAGGGAAGAGCACAATTGATTGGGAAAAAAAATACAAAAAATATTACTTCTGCTCCAAAACAGGGAAATCTCAGCACATAAAAGCAGCAAAGTGATGTAGAATTACTTATTCTTGACAAGGCAAGAGTTTGCAGCAGAGAGGACTACTGTGTGGCCTGGGTTTGGCTGGTATAGAGTTAATTTTCTTCACAGAAGCTAGTATGGGGGCATTATTTTGAATTTCTGCTGAACAGTGATGATAATATAGAGATGTTTCTGTTATTGCTGAGCAGAGCTTACGCAGAGCCAAGGCCTTTTCCACTTTTCATACTGCCATGCTTGTGAGGAGATTGGGGGTGCATGGGAAGTTGGAAAGAGACACAGCCAGGACACAACTGACCCCAACTGACCAAAGGGATATTCCATACCATATGACATCATGCTCAGTATATAAGGAGGGAGGAAGAAGGAAAGGAGGAGGAAGGGAAGGACATTTGGAGTGATGGTATTTGTCTTCCTAAGTAGCTGTTGCACGTGATGGGGCCCTGCTTTCCTAGAGATGGCTGAACACCTGCCTGCCCATGGGAGACAGTGAATTAAATCCTTGTTTCTCTTTGCTTGCATACATGGCTTTTGCTTTCCCTATTAAACTGTCTATCTCAACCCACGAGTTTTCTGGCTTTTACCCTTCTGATTCTCTGGTGGGGGAACTGAGCAAGCAGCTGTGTGGGGCTTGCTGGCGGCCTGGGTTTAAACCACAACACCGTTATATTAATGAATTTCAGCAAAGTGTTGAACTCTAGATTTGTAGGCATGACTGACCAGCACAAGAACAATGTAGCATAAGAGAAAGGAATAGAGAATATACTGCCTGTGAGGAGATTGGGGGTGCATGGGAAGTTGGAAAGAGACACAGCCAGGACACAACTGACCCCAACTGACCAAAGGGATATTCCATACCATATGACATCATGCTCAGTATATAAGGAGGGAGGAAGAAGGAAAGGAGGAGGAAGGGAAGGACATTTGGAGTGATGGTATTTGTCTTCCTAAGTAGCTGTTGCACGTGATGTGTGAGGAGATTGGGGGTGCATGGGAAGTTGGAAAGAGACACAGCCAGGACACAACTGACCCCAACTGACCAAAGGGATATTCCATACCATATGACATCATGCTCAGTATATAAGGAGGGAGGAAGAAGGAAAGGAGGAGGAAGGGAAGGACATTTGGAGTGATGGTATTTGTCTTCCTAAGTAGCTGTTGCACGTGATGGGGCCCTGCTTTCCTAGAGATGGCTGAACACCTGCCTGCCCATGGGAGACAGTGAATTAAATCCTTGTTTCTCTTTGCTTGCATACATGGCTTTTGCTTTCCCTATTAAACTGTCTATCTCAACCCACGAGTTTTCTGGCTTTTACCCTTCTGATTCTCTGGTGGGGGAACTGAGCAAGCAGCTGTGTGGGGCTTGGTGGCTGGCTGGGGTTAAACCACAACACCGTTATATTAATGAATTTCAGCAAAGTGTTGAACTCTAGATTTGTAGGCATGACTGACCAGCACAAGAACAATGTAGCATAAGAGAAAGGAATAGAGAATAAAACAAGATCCTAACTAAATACAGAATTACTAACCAGCAAGAGAGGCTGTGAACTTTCATCACATTTCTTTTTTAAGCAAGGGCAATACTTTCTGTTTTCAGAAAGTAAAGAGACCCAGCTTTGCCCTCTGATGATTTTTTTGTAATGCTGAGAATAAGATGAATGGAAGACAAAAAGCCTGGAGAGAAGGGGGGGAGCTGGGCAAGCTTTTCCATGAATAAGCAGCAAAATCCCCTGTCACCTTGTCTTTGCCAATGCTGTGCACTAACTACTGAAGTTAATTCAGTAACTTGGAAAAAGCTGTGGATGAAACCTGAATTAATATGGACAGGGAATTAGTAAAGGCTGTTCAACCATGTGCTTTGCTTTTTCTAAAGCTCTAAGGCACTGGAAACTGGCCCCAAATCTGACCTTTTTTTTTTTTTCCTAAAAAGATCTAGTTTCAATGCTGAGATTAGCGAAAAAGAACAGTTCTCTGCTACTTCTCATAAAACAATAGAGCCATGTACCACAGTTCCCCCACCTCCCAATTAAAAATCAGTATTTGTGACACAGTGTCTCTGAACAGTAATTTAAAAATGTTCAGAGTACAATATATAAAAAATGTACATTAGTACAATACTAATTGTTGACTAAGACTTAAAGTGGAAAAGTAAATTTTGTGTTATGTCCCCTTTCTCAGGACAACTGTTGGACCCAAAAGCCTCCCCATCACATCTCTTCCTTTCTGCAAATATCTCCCTCCACACCCTAAAACAGCAGATGGTTCCTCAGAAATTGTAACAAAATTGTCCTCCCCTGGTAGCAAAAATTCATTTTATCACTGCAAATTCAGAAGATTCTTGCTACTGCCACAAAAGACCTGGGTTTTTTAATTTGATTTTTTTTTTGTTTAGTTTAGATTTTGCATACATTTTCTCACTTGGTGGAAGAAGCAGATTGTATTCTTTACCATCCTCCACTTTTACTGCTTGTGCAATGTGTTTTTCATCTATAGATGGGTATAAATATTAGTTCTGCCAGCACTGAAAGACACAAGTTACAGACTGGGAATCAGGCTGGAGACATGAGTTTATTAAAAGATCTCCATTAGAACATGGCATCAGGTAACAATGAAGATAAAATGCACATTATGCTGCAGAAACATGATTACAAACTCTAAATTACTGCACTTCTAGAGAGACTATTTCCTTTTCTACCCACCGTGCGCATTAGCTACACTTTCCACAAACAGAAATGAAAGGAACAGTGAAGATTCTCCCTTTTCCTCCAGACCCAATTAATCTAGGCTAATCCACTTCTGTGATGCAATGCCATCAAATTTCTTCTGACATATTTAAATTTACTAAGAAATTCCAGAATCTATACTCTGTCAGGACACTGCAAACATTTTCAAATATATTGCACGTGATTGTGAAAACAATCAGAACATTAAATGAAAACCTGCACTGTGGTCATGCAGTCTAAAATAGCTTGAAAAGTAATCTACTGTGTTTTAAAGTAGATTTTCTACTTTAGTAGTAGGTTTTCTGTGAAGCAAGTGCTTTATTATATTCCTACTATCCAACTTCCCTCCCTCCATGATATACAAAGGAAATATGCAAAAATAGGTGTCCCAAGAAATAAAGTTGGAAACAAAACAAAAGTAAGAATCAAATATCCAAAGTGAAAATGAGACAAGTGGAAGGAAGGGAGTCAAAGAATAAAGGAAAGAACAGGAGGAAAATCAAAAGGCCTTCTTTCTAAGATTGCTAACTTCAAGACAGAGCAATTAAAGAACAGCAAATAAGAAAGCACACAAACATTTCAAGCAGAGAAGAAAAAAAACAGGGCAAGAAAGAATATTTAAGTTTTTCTTCTTTGTTAATTGGATTCATCACTGTGAAAATAAAGTTTCTGAAAGTATTTTTAAAAGGGGATGTATCTCCCAAATAAGGCTGGGCCAAAACAGGAATCAAAAAACCACCTGTAATTTATTAACTAGCACACTTAGCAGTTTGCTTTTCATTATTCACAGATCCTTTTATTCGTGAGTGTTTTGGGCAAGTAAACTTCTTTCACTACCATAGTACCAAAAGATCAGTGGGATCTTGCCAAATTTCCCCTCCCCTATAGATATCTATTTAAAGTGCTATTTTTCTTCACAAGTTCCTATGCTTTTGTTACCAGTTACATGGCTGAAGTGATAGTCCCTCTATTCATAGTATCATAATCTTTCCACATAGAAGTAAGTAGTATGACAGAAGTTGCTGTTTTCAGGCTGGAAAAGAATATCAGAAAAACATGAGCCTTTAAGAAACAATAAGTCTGTTTTCATGAGAGTGGCGCTCATGTAGACTGAAAATTAAGGGAACTGAAACAAAGTGAACGTACTGTTCACAATAAGAACTGATTCTCCAAAGTGAAGTGTTAGTCCCCATGAGGGTTTGGTGACACTCCAATATTTTTTCAACATTACTGAAACCCAACAAGTTATCTGGTGGTAGTGGTGGATGGAGGCTTTTTGAGTACCCATCAGTATGATAAAACTACACAGTATATTCAAGAGAGACTGTTTTGCTCTAAAGAACAGCAAACCATGGTTTAGGCAGAATGCCTTCAGATGTCACACAAGTGTGCAAAGATTTCTTCCAAATTTACAAAACTGGTAAGCTATGTACCATATTCACTTCCAGCAGCATCAACTTCTGTGCTCCAAATTTTCAGTATTCGAGTTCATCACATTGGGCCTAGCCCTACAATCCTTTGTTGCAAGGGCAGGCAACACAAGTAATTTCACTGCCATCCAAGGCCATTTTTCTCAGGGTGATAAGGCCTACTCATAAACAACGGCTTGAAGTTATGAGCAAACAACACATTTTTGGAAACTACCCCTATATAACCCATGTTACATTAAAAAAATCCCATACAAACAGGAATTATAGAGAAAGAGCTATGCATCTCTGCATGCAAGGACACAGAGTCCTTTTGATGTGCCTTGTGACCATCTTTAAGACCATCAGCAGTATGAAGCACTGTCCCTTCAGTGTGCCACGCTCTTCAGAGCATTCATACCCAGCTCTGCTCCCAAAACCATTTCTGAAACTTAATATGTTATAAAGGACACTTGAGACATGTGGTATGTAAGCTAACAGAATGAATAAGGGAAAAGAATGATTTTTAAGACTTAATTTCCACGTAAACCGGAATGTGATATGGTGGCATTTAATCCTGACTTGTTCTCTTATGGAATGGGACCCTCAAAACATCAGACATCTTGTCTGAAGGGACAGATATCAGCAAAGATGACATGTTGAAATGCACTAAAAACAATGCCTGCATGACAATACCTCAAGTTTCTGATACAGAATGCATGCATGCCCTAGCAGTCTGAGCAACCAGGTTGCAGCCACATCTGTTCTGAACTAGTCAAGTGGCATTTAATTGAAGCCCCTTAAAAAAAAAAATCACAGATGAGATCAAGTAAAACTGACTTGGGCTAAATTTCTGCTTCTTCAGTAAATGCAAATTGCCCTAATCACACACAATCACCTTCACACTTCAGTGAACAAAGAGCTGTGCAGATGAGCACAACTTACATCGGTGCAAGACTCCACTACATTTTCCATACTGTATATCCACGAGTTGAAAAAAAAAGGCACAATTAACATGAAAACAAACGTTGCTGAACAGAAAATGAACCCAAGATAAACAGTGAAAGACAGTCAATTAAAGAAGAAAGGTTTTGCACACATTTGCAAAGTTACCAGGTGTTAAATCATTCAACAATGGCTAAGTACAGTCATTGCAGTATTGCATCTTACTGTGTTTATCCACTTCCCCATCCTTGCAGAATAGCACAGAAAATAGCTCAATAAAATACTTTTGTGTAATTGTCACCAGTTATTCTTGAACAATATTATTTCCCAAAAAGAATTTCATGATTCCTATCTGGGAAGTAGAAAAAGCTACTAAGAAGCCATGGTTCTGTGATCAGTGAAGTCACAGCATAATCATTTGAGGCCTGGAGAACAGTACAATCACATTAAATTCCCTCAGCTCAAGAAATGTCATCTTTACATCAGCTGGTACAAAAAAAAATTGTTTCCAGCCTGAAGCAGTTATGATAAGGGATTTAGAAGTCATCACCATGTGGGCCATGAGATATAAAGGAATGCATCACTGCATATAAAGTGTCTGCTGCTCACAATTTTGGAGCAAATGTTCTCACAGCTGTGTATGACTTAGACCAGCTTGGAAGAAGAAAGGGAGTAAATGAGTCACTAGAAGGACCTAGTATTTTGTCTAAACTGCATTTAACACTCCTGCAGCAGAACTGTGGTAAGCAAAATAAGATAAATCATTATCCAGCAAGGGATGGGACTGTATGATCTCTTGGAAGTGCAGTAGAAAACACATAGTCTTGGGGGAAGGCAGGCAAAGATGCCATTTCAGTCCTATTTGTGCACTCCTAAGACAATACCAGCAGCTGAAACAGCCCTCAGTGCAACTGAGTTGGGTCGTGGGTTACACAACATTACCACAGACCATCTGGCACTCCCAGGCATGCCTGAACTGCTGCATATACAAGAGGGAAAAGATTTTGGAAAGCCTTGTTCAGCAGCCTTAGCACAGCAGTTCTCTTATAGTGGACATCAGGCTTTCTGTAACATGACATACAAGGCTCTAACAGCTCAAGAAGTAATCTTACCCTTACAGAAGATGAGTCTGTAGACAGCCACAGAGGGACTTTGTCATGAAAATGTATTTTCACTTACGAGATGCTCCTTCATTAAGTATCATATCTATCAATACTTGCTTAGGCTATGGGTCAGGCATAATATTGCATGTTAGCATGCAATGCCACCCAGGGAATATTTAGTTATGCCAAAAAACCCCAGTTCTTAGGGCAAATGTCAGATCATGCACAGCATACCAAAAAACTCTTCAGATGACACTCTCTTCTAACAATTTCACCACATTTACACAGTGTGCTTAATAGTGCAAACTTTCACAGATTATCAGTTTCTAATAAGTTTCACAAGGGCAATGTATTCCCAATATGTTTCTATGGATATCTACCAGACCGATATTGAAAAATAAAAGCATTGTTGTTTCAATCTAAATCTCTTAAGGTTGATTTGCACCATTAAGTTAACCTTAGTTGTCTTTCATATACAAAAATCTAAAGAAAGACTTCTTCCCCTCTACTGCTCTACTGCTGCAAGAAGAACACAGCAGTGTCTCCAAAGGTAAGTCTGAGCTGAAAGAGCCAGTCGTTTTGCGGCATGTTTCAGTGATGTAACTGAATTCCTGGTTTTGCACAGCACTTTGTAAAATAACTGTACTTACTGGAGAACACTTACCAGCTTCTGCAAGGGCAGTGATCTGAAGGATAATATTTTAAATTTTATTTTCACCTTGTTCTACACATTTATTTTTGTTTCTCCAGCTATCACATACAGTTCTCACACTCCCCTTTTTTCTTTAGGTGCAAGGCTATCAAAAGAGTTCCTAATCAAACATATTCTATTAATCTACTTGACAACAGATGCATTTTGTAGGCTGCAGCTGAAAGTACAGCATTTGTTTAAAAAAACCCAACCAAAACCCCCCAAACCAACCAACCAACACCACCAAAATAACCCCCCCAAAAAATCCCCAAAAGCCCTCCAAAACCCCCCAATAACAACAAACAAACAAAACCAACAAGAGCAAAAAGCCCAAACAGAAAAACCCAAAACAAAACCCCCCAAAACACCCAATCAAAAAAAATGATAACCCAAAAGGTACTGTCCAGTGAATAAGCAAGGTTACCTTCCTCTCACAAGAAAAAAAAAAATCCCAAGAGGAATATATACTTTTCTTAGAAATTAAACATAAGAGAAGAGAGGAGAAAAAAAACTCATAAAATTCATTTTTTTTTAAACTTTAATGTTCATTAAGACTGTTTTGGTCTGAGTTTTCTTCATTAATTTCATTCTGTTATAAAAGTGGTGAATCATTACATTTCCAAGAGTTCTTCTTTACTTTGAAGCTATATCTTAAATTGAAGGGTTCTGAATCTAGGCTGCATCTATTTGAAACATTACCTAGCAAAATAATGCATTTCATCTGGAGAAAAACTTCAGAGGCTTATTTGAATTCATGATACCCAGATTTGATTCCCTTTTGGTTTCAAGAGCATCCCCAAAGGTGCATCCATGAGCCAGATGCAGATTCCACCTTGTTGAAAATGTAAACTTAAAACTTATTCTTTAAGCTTTCCTTAGAGACTCCTTCTTTAGTTTACGATATATAAAAAGGAGCAATCTGTGCATCTATATGAAGGCCAAAAAAAGAGAGCCTCTCAAGTTGCTTCTCTAAGCAGGGGTGAGGAAGCCTCTTGGGCTCTTGCTTACTATTTTTATTACTCAAGCTGTAAAGCAGGTGTTGTTAATTACTCAAAGATGAAAGAAGCTTTAAAAAACAGGTATCTATAACCACCTGATTAACATAAATATAAAGTATTTTTCAAGACATAGTATCTTAGAGATTTCTTTCTGATAAAAACATTAAAGATTTACTCTTTCCATCAATATTAAAATAAATTCTTAGCCCTTAATTATTTGAGATAAGCTATTTTTAGGCTAATACCACTTGCACATACTGAAAAACAGGTTCAGGACTGAATCTTCACCATCTGGGACCTTGGCCAGCACTGCAGCGAGTTTTTTGGGGGAGTATTTTGTTGGATATACTTGGTGAGTTTTAGGGGGTTTTACTGGGGGCAGGAGGAGTGTTGTATTGGGAGTTTTTTGGGTTGGTTGGCTTTTTGGGGTTTTTTTACTCTTAAGTTTAGAAGAGGAATTTTAGAATCTTGACAACACTGCAACAGTTAGAGAAACCAATAGAAAGCTCTGAAGAGCATGTTCAATACAGCAGTATAGCTGCAGCAATATCCTTGGACTTGATGCATATGTGTCCCCAGCATAGGCAAACTTACCTCAGCAGCAAAACTTTGAAGTCTGTAGCCTGGCTGCAATAGAAAACCTAGACTGAAACAAGCCCGGGTCTATATGGTACTGAGAAAGTCAACTCTTGCATTAAAAAAGCACAATAAATTATATTACAATATTTGACAACTCTTAAATCTGCTGGTCAACTGCTGTTCATTATAAAATGACTCCAAAATTCAAAGCAATGCCAAAAAGAGGGTTTAACTTTTAATCCTTCCCCTGAAATGATACTCCTCACAGAAGCAGGATGAATACCAGTATGCCACAGCACAAAGATTTCTGGCATACGGCAAGCTCATTAATTACACATATCATGACACATAAAAAGGTGCTGCAATTTAAGATACTGATACAAAAAAGTCCAGGTAGACAACCCCAAAAAAATAAACAAAAAATCATAAATAAATTAAAATAAACCACAACTGCAAATTCTATCTGATAAATCCCTGGAAGGAGAAAAAATACAAACAGATTCTCCAAATACTTAATAGTTAAAGAGAAACTTACTTCCTTCTGGGAGCCTGATATACCAGTTAAACCCATACAGCCTAGAAGTATCAAAACATGTCATTATACTTTATATTTTATTTTTTAATAAAGAGTATGGTTTTCAGAAAGAGAACACAAAAAGTTCTTAAGACTTCTCTTAAACTAACAGATTAGAGTATATGGAGTATGAACATTATTAAGAGGGGGTTGGGCAGCACACAGACCGAGCTGATCTTCAGGTCTGTTTCCATCATTTTTCATCCAGATCTGAATTACTTTCAAATTTAAGAGTTGGGCAAAATAAAATCTTCTATATTCAAAAGTATGAGTGAGCAAAACTATATATATATAAACCTCTCTTTATCAATACAACAAAAAAAAAAAATAGTGAGGTCAGCAAATTTTTAATTTTATCTGCTCAGTAATAGAAATGGAAGTGGGTTGCATTTGGTAGGTCATGTTTTATTAAGACACGAAGTCCAATTACTACCTATGAAAACCTTTTTCAATACAAATGTACTTGTTCAGGGCAAAGTTCACTAACATAGAAGATTCCATTACAACAGCACTGTAATTGTTACTATCCATATTTCAAGGTTAAGCCTAAAGTTGAAGGGGTCACCTAGAGCCCTTTTCATGCAGCAAGAGAAGAAAATACAAATGTTAGCATTTGTTTTTTTAAAAAAAACCCAACAAACCAAAAAACAAACCAAAGGCATGAAAATATGTAAATTCTGCATTAGGATTCAGTTCTTAAAATATCTCTATTGTTGTCTTGGTTTCTATTTGCTTTCTACAACACCCCAAGTTGGCATTATTTCAAAACTGTACAGAGTGTCATTACTTGCTAAAGTTGCCCAGAGTTATGGTAAGGGTTTCCTTGGCCCTGCTCAGAGTTGGGTTTTGCATAGGAACAGAGGGTTGATTTCTCAACCAGCTGTCACATCCCCAATACTTCAGGGTTTCTGGGGGCTCAAGACCTCACCCCTGTGGTTACAACGCATGCAGGCAGCGCTGGAGCGAGATGCAGCAACACTACACATGCTGCCCATTCTCTGGCTTTACCACTACTGCTCCAGAGCAGTCCTGCACACTGGGGAAGAGTGACTCTTTGTTCTGGCTGCACCCATTGCCAGGCTGGTAGCAAAGCTGAACGTAGCCGTGAACAGAGGTCTTAACATTATGGGATTTCCTGCTTTGAACTCTTTTTGGTATTACTCTAATGCAAGTTCCCTAACACTTTTATGCAGATCAATGCTGCATTAACAAGCATTTTTAGGATTTTAAAGGTTTCCATGGTATCATCCTTACCTATGTAGTTTATCCTCCAGCATCTCCATGTACTTCTCAGCATTTTCTTTTACACTGGTCACTGCAAAATAAAGATCAAAGTCAGGTAATGGTAAAACTGTACAGTTTTGCAAGTTCTTCGTTTTTATATATCAACTCATTTCTTACCCACAGATTTTACATATATCAGTTAGGAATAAGAATTCCATTAATCTTTTCCACATTCAAATTGCAGTGTGGGTGTCATCTCCCCTTTTTTCTTGAAAGTCTATTGTACCTGTAGATTTACTTTTTGGTTGGTTGTGGGTTTTTTTGTTCTGCTTTGTTTATTTTAGCAGTTTATCAGATTCAAAAAAAAACCCCAAACAAACCAACCAACAAAAAAACCTCCAAAACGAAACAAACAAAAACCTCAACCCCACCACAGCCCCAGTACTCTGGAAGCAGGATTCTGCACTATTATGTTGTACATACAAAACTGCATGAGTTTATACATTCACAGACCTAACTGACCATTAGAGGAGTGCTGGTGAACACTATGCAAAAGGTTATATATGAATTTCTGCAATGGCATTGGAGACTTAATAACTTTCCCTAGCTTGTAGAAGCTATGTAACAACTACAGAGCTTAAGAAGTTCACAGTTTTCTTATCATGCTTTAATTCCTACACTTCCTGCGGAACTGCACAGATCCTGCAAGACTACAAGTCTTCCTCTAATGACACATTACAGCTTTATATAAACGACCCCCACTTTTTCCAAACTCCCTATCCATCAATCCCCAAATGTGCTGACATGAGGTCCAGTGCACGCTTTGATAGCAGACAGCTTCAAGGTGTACGGGTACCGTGCTTCCCCCTCTCTTGCCATTATCATAGTGTCCTTCAACCTGAGCTGTGGCAACTCAGGGGCTTATTCTTCTGGGGCTTATTCTTCTGGATAATAAAGTCAGCAGATATTATTAATTTTTGAGAGGGATGAGAAGATGTGGAGAATCTGTTTCACACTCACTTTGTTTCTAACCGATATAGTGACTTCTTATGTTACATGAAAGATAAACCTTGCTTTCAATTTCTCCTGCTGTGCTTGTCACTTTTTAATTGGGTTTGATCTGATAGAGTAATTCGCACTTTCACAGTTCAGTCCTGCCCCTACATGCAATTTTACAATGCCCTTGAAGCACACAGCTTAATATATCAGCATTATTCAATGACAAAAAGTAATGGACAAGAATACAGCACTAGTCAAAAGTAGGTCAGTAAAAAGCTAACACTCATTTGGAAATCACCTCACATCACTAAACCCTACTCTCTCCTGTCAAATGTTTTAACTACATTAAAAGAAATGCAAACTTTGCTGCTGAAAGAGAAAGCTCCCCAGACTAGCTTTGTCTCCTTGCCGCCTTCTGCATGTAATTGTGAAAGCTGTGACCTGGAGATTTTGCTGGAAGGAAAGCACAGCTTTAAAATCTGATTAAGGTTACTTTCCTTGCAACAAACTGCAAGCAGCAGTGCAAAAATTACAGAAACACGCTCAGCCTTTTAGCTCATCCATTGAAATAGAAGACAAGCAACAAATTAGCACATTTTTTGTTCTAATTTAATGAATCTATTCACCATCACTTCAAAGCAAAAAATGCAAGCAGGAAGCTGTGTGTGCCTTCAATCTGGCCAAGAAAGTACTAGATGACAGAGGAAAAAAAAAAAGAAATAATAATTTATGAGATTCTTTTCTGCACGCCAAATGGTTTATTTTTACATTTAAGTGAATGGGATTGCCTTTTTCATCAGTTCTCTGGGGATTTACATGCTTAGTTCATATTGGCCTTGAGGGGAGTTATTAAAATAAAGAAGTATAAATACTCACAGAAGATCAGACACCAGGGTATTTGCTAAGAATAAAAACAGACTTTCCTTGTGAAGTCTTAATTGAAGAAAAGTGACTCAGCATTTCTTTCTCTTATTTTACCACAATTTTTTTCATCTTCACAGCAACAGACAAAGTCCAGTCTTGGAATCCATCCTGGTCAGTCAGAGCTGAGGGTAAGCAGTGAGCTCCCATGGTGGCCTTTCAGTTGTTACAGATAGCATATCTGCCATTTTAGAAGCTGCACAAATATATCTCAGTAATGAACCTACATTGTGTTCTTTTAAAATAACATCACATGTCATTTCTCATCTGAAAGCAGCCCCAGTGGGCTAATGCTATTTCTATTACTTACAAAGATTATTCAAGCCTGCATACGAAAGCGTTTCATCACTTTTATTCTTCAGTCTTTTATTCTTTGGTCCTCAAAAATTGAGCTTAAAAAGACCTATGGACCATAATATATGCTTTGAATCCTGTGATCGATATTTTCTAAACTCTGTAAAATCTGAGTATCTGACTGGAGACACCTTGAACCTGGTGTTCATACAGACACTCCACATGTGGACAATTTGCAACTCAGAAGAGTAAGTCTTTAAAATTGAATTAGGGACCAAAAAAAATTGGTAGTCAATATCATAGTAGTTTTTAAGTGCTACCCCACAGGTCTGTAGTTCTCTACCAGATATGTGATCTACTGAGTCCCAGAGATACAAACTCCAAAGTTAGTTTTCTGCCTTCCATGCTAAAAGGATTTATTTTTCTTTTTTCCCTTTCTTTTTTTTGAATGGATGGACAGTAACACACATTTTCACACAAAATTAAAGGCTGGAAGAGCTGCAATGGCTGCTAGAAGACCAAGTCCCAGCATTTAAAGAACTTCCAGACATTACCTGCCTGCATGACAAACCCGAAGCCTACAAAATTAGCCTCTCTGTTCTGCAAGCATTATGTTCCTTCTCAAATACTTTATTAGTCAGGTAGAGAAAAACTCCCACTGGATTCAATGAGATTTTTGCCCGACTTAAGGATGTAGTATGAGACTTGTCTCTTAAGAAGTATATAAAAATAAAAGTAACTACATGGACATGCATGGATTCACCTGGGATAAACTCTGAGGGCATAATTAGGTGTGAACAAGGCTGACATGCTGCTTGTCCTGTCACTAGTCTATTTTTAAAATGTAGAAATTATTATTAGTGCTAAGAGAAAAATGAAACCAGAAAATGATTCTATGAAAATATATGATCTTTTCTGTCATGGAAGATGCACTGCATTAAAGTGTGAAGCTGGGGTCTGAAAAACTGAAGAATCGCTTCGATATATTTAAAGGTTAACTTGAAAAGGCAGTGAAACTTCAGAGATGACATCTCAGCTGTTCAACTACATGTCAAGACAATTTATCAAGCCCCAGTAACAAGATTTTGGATTACAGAGTGGTAAGGAATTTTGCATCCTGCAGATAGACAGAGGAAAAAACCCAAAGAACAAACCCTGTGTGAAGAACAATGGCCTCTCTCCAGCGCTTTTTTCCCAAGGAACTCAAGTAGAAAGAACAGAAAAATCCAGGATTAAAGAGAGGAAAATAAGTGCCTTAATAAAGAAGTACAAATACTCAAAAAAACCCAAATGAAATTCTATACTGGTTCACTGACTGTCTTCCAGTAACGAAGTAAATACCAAGATATGTAGTTACTATCTCTCTCTTCCAGCAACTGTGGTTTGTTCTAAGGAATGTGCTAATCCTCTAAATATCATTGCAGAACAGCACAAAATTAGCCTGAGGAAATTACTGCCACCAGAGATGAGGTGGCCACAACTTAGGAGAACAAATGGACTGGCTATTCCACAAATAGAAATACTACATAAAGGTGAGCTGGAAAGAAAAAAATTGGTCCTGAACATCTAAGAAATTAAAACCAGGCATTTAAAGACATAACCCAATCTTACTTGATGGAGTTGAAGATATTCTCTGCCTAATGAGAGAGGATTTCATAACTCAATCACAAGGTTTTTTTCCCTCCTGCTG
>NW_008662235.1:29539-47411 GCF_000695815.1 Acanthisitta chloris
AACACTCTCCTGCCTCACAAATGGAAAGCTGTGCTTTGTGATGGCATGACACCAGCAGGCAGTTCAAGAACAGCAGTTTTGCTGGGACTGAGATGTGTGAAGACAGCAGGGCTGCAGCATGCAGAGCTGCTAGACAGTCTCAGTCCCTCTGGATGGAAGAGAGTCTGCAGCAACTGCTGATTCCATAATGTTGGTTGTTCTATACTCTCCTGCCTCACAAATGGAAAGCTGTGCTTTGTGATGGCATGACACCAGCAGGCAGTTCAAGAACAGCAGTTTTGCTGGGACTGAGATGTGTGAAGACAGCAGGGCTGCAGCATGCAGAGCTGCTAGACAGTCTCAGTCCCTCTGGATGGAAGAGAGTCTGCAGCAACTGCTGATTCCATAATGTTGGTTGTTCTATCTGAAGCACCACTGTCCTAAAATGCTCACTCTTACATCTAAAATCTTATAGTATACTGCCACTGCACATCCTCTAAGTTTGCAAAAATATGGGAAGTAATAAAAATACATGAAAAGTAATAAACACAAAATTGGCAGAACACAGGTCAGCACAGTATTTTCCCACTTATGCTGCACTGAAACAGGAAAAGACTAAAAGTACAGTGTGAACAACTCATCTTCCTCAGGAAGTTCCCTTTGGAGTTGTGGACACAGAAGGTCTACTGTTATATTTCTCTCAAACCCACTGCTACATCCTGAACAAGAGGAAGAATAGTCTAACTTCTAGACATCCTGGTAGTGGGTGGGCTCTGCAAACCCAAGAGAACCAGCCTCCTCTCTTTAGGAGATCCCATAAAGGCCAAGTACCAGCTCACTTGGAAAGATGGCAGTATTTTATACATAGCAGAAGTAGGCAAAAAACGTGCTCCATCTGCTTGTGTCTCTGCCTACAAGGTTCTAAACATATTTACAGATGGCTTAACTTTTAGGCCTTGGTGCAACAATGAATTTGAGTCTGCAATGAGACAAGTGATACTTTGCCTTTGATGTAAGCAACTGCAGCTAAACATAGATAGTATATAGAAAACAGTGATTTTAACAGAGAAGCCACATTCTGCTCTCAAGTTAGATGTCAGGGCAGATATAAGGTATAGAAAATCTCAGCATGAACAGAAGTTTGACAAAGAAATAAAAATCAGAAAATGGGTCTTACAAAGAGAAATGACAGGAGATGCCAGGAGCTCTGTCTATAATAACTGACAATTCTGTCTCTCCATGCAAGGTTTGCAGAGGTGACAGGAGCAGGGGGAAACCACCCAGCATAAAAAGGCACATTTGAGAAACAGACATACCCGAAATTTGCCTCCTGAACCTTCTTCATTGTATGTTGTACTTTTCATCCAACAGACAGGTGACCCTTCAAGTTCTGTGAGGATTAAATTGCCTAAATTATCATACTTTCACAGGGCTTCTGGGCTTCTTTCAGATTTCTGTAAAATCTGTTGAGCCTGACAGGGGTTCCTTGTGTGCTACATGTGGGAGACAGCAGGCAGGAGGAGGTAAATTACTTTCAAATGCTTTCAGTAGATAATCTACTTTTAAGAAAATCAGCTGAACTTTTACTAAATTGTTTTACTATGCAGGATCAAAGCAAGCATACTGATTCTAAACTAAAGAGGTGGTAGGTGAAGGGTTTCCCCTTCAGAAGTGACCAGAGCACATTATTACATGACAAAAGACCTACCTTGGTACTTTAAGAGGCTATTAAAAGTGTAAGGAGGGTTACAAGGCAAATAGTGCAAGACCACCCAGTTGTCCAGCCCCAGGTCTAGGAGCAGCCTCCTAGCCTTCCAGCTTCTCCCCAGCATGTAGCACCTTTGTAGTAACCACAGGCTAGGTGCAGATCCCCTTAGCACAGGTTTGGCTACTTTCCCACAAATTATTCAAAAGCTACAAAGGTTTAGGGTGCACTAAACAGAGCTTTAAATTTGCTGCAGACCTGGAAAAAAGCATTCCTACTTCTTCATGTGTTTGGTACTGGATGTGAACGTTCTCACTGCAGGGAAATCTGAACTCAGATTGAAACTCTCTCTCTGCTTTACATTGCTGACATAAATAAGTCAGCTTGCCCCAGAAAGGTTTTCTTCACTACAGACAGGTTTTACTTTATTTAAAATTAGTTAGGATGTGGATCTGTGCACGATTTTTAGCTCCAGAGTGACTGCATAGTAGCACTTCTGGAAGGATGCTGGAGATCTGCACTGACAACATCCTCAGGGGATAGACACTCCTGAATTCTCCAATCGGAAAAGTAAGGGTTGAGTTTTATTCTCCCATCTCATCACATGGGTAAGAACCATCCTGTTTTGCTTGCTTCTCTGCAGCCATCGAAATCACTGTTTACATTTTATTGTGCAATAACTTATAAATGTACCTTAGCATTTAAAGTATCATGTCTTTTCCAAAAAACACTAGAAAAATTTCCTTTCACTTTCCATTCCCATTTCACTTCCATCCTTCACTGAGAAACTGGGGAGAAATGAAGGGGGAGGTGGAGGCAGAAAGAACAATCTGCTTAGATTTCCTCTTACCTGTTTTTCCTCTCTGCCTGTTCACCACCTATTCAATCCTCTGCTGACCATCTGTTCAGACCCTCCCCTCAAAAAAAAAGAAAAAAAATTTTCTTTTTTTCTCCTTTCTCTTCACAAAGCAAAGCCTGAACATCAAGAAGAGCCATGTGTCCAGCTTGCCCTCTGTAGATTGTCGGCAATCACGAGACATCATCTGGAAATCATTACACAACTGAATAAGGCAACTAGACTCAACATGTGCATAGGCACCCGAAGAGTTCAAACTTGTTACTTGAATTGCCACAAGTTTTTGCTGGAAGTAAGATTTATTTTAACACTGTTAGATAAGATAGAAAGACCCAGAATGAGCCCTTTATAATTGTCATCCAAGACAAACAACAGAGAACAATTAGGCTTTATGCAGGGGCTAAGCTCCATGACAATAACTGACAAAACCAAATGCCTATATTATGAAAAGCAGGAAGAGGTCAAACATTTTTGCCTGAAAAGACAAACTATAAAACAAGTGAAATTGCAATTCAGCTTTTGGCTTAAGATGATACTTTACAGCTAATATGGATGATCCATAAACCATCAGACATATGTCACAGCCATATGACAACATCAAGCCTTCTAAAATACACAGTAGCTGGTTTTAGTTATCCCACAGTGGCTGTTCTGCTGAACTTTCAAGTATTCAGTACTATATCTATCTAATGCTTTAAGCAACTAAATTGCAACCAAAAAAATTATATTAAATTACTAGCCCACTTTGGCTTTTCAGTATAAAGTCACAAAGGAAAGATGGTCAAAGATTTCTTTAAATCACTGTAACCCCTCCAGAAATTTCTTTTCCAAAAGGGCTCTGCAAAATTTCATGCTAGTCTTAATACTGCTAATTAGTTTTTCTCCAGCTCAACATGCTGGTTAGTCAGACCATAAAAATTAGCAAGAACCCATCCAGAGAGACAGTCCTCAGTCAGAGGATAAAATATATTTTTTATTTCAACAAATACAATTCTTTAATGCAGAAGATGTTTGTGCTCCAAACTTCTTTACAGAACAAAAACAGCACTGCAGCATAGGCAACCAAAAAAAAAAAAGAAAAAAAAAAAGAAAAAAAAAGGTATTTGCTGCCATAGAATCTGGTTACTAAGAGATTAAAGGGAAAGCAGAGTACAAGCATAAGAGCTTTGAAAAGCAACAAAAAAGAAAAAAGGTGTTAAAAAAGGCCAGTGTTATCACTGACAAAGGAAAATCACAAACACTTATCTCCCTAGTAGAACAAACTGCTGCTAAAACATCAGTCCTTCAGATTATTTTAAAGAAAGCAGAGTAGAACTCAGAGGTATATATTGAAAGTTGGAAGTAATACAAATTGCAATAGTGACGAGAAAGTATATTCAGCATTGCAAGCTATTTTTTAACAACCTTGAAATGACATCAAGTAAAGCAGGGACTTCCTGTACCAAGGCTTACAAATGATAACTGCAAATAGCACAAACTTCAATTTTGTATTGCTGTTCTCTCCAAGGATCTAGAACAGGTCTTCAAACTTCAGAGAAGCGGCAATTTCCTTTTTGAAAAATAGCTGACAATGAGACTGTTATACAGAGAAGCAAAGTGTCCCACATACACTGAAGTTTTCAGAAACCCTTTGTAAACCCCTTGGCCACTGTTAGCTGTACCAGGCATCCTTTCTACAATGCAATTACAGGGCTTCTAAACAAGAAAAAATTTGAAACTGCCCAGCAGAGAGGCTAAGCAGAGTCTGTTCTGTAGCCATTCCAGGGACAAGGAGTAAAGCAGACAGCTTTAATGTATGACTTTCCTTAATCCCTAATAATCTTTGCCCTGGCCTCCTCCTCCTGGCATTACACAACCTGCACACAACTGCTTATGGGTTTCATTAAACCCATCAGTAATATTTGGCTATACTTGACATATCAATGTAAACATGTTGCTTTTGACCATGAACATGCAGCAATGCCTTAAAAGCCTGTCTGGTACTTACACACAAAGCTAGGGCAGAGATTTACACAATGTAATTGGGAGAATTACAGCAGCTGAGCAAAACAGATGTACCTACAAGAACGTATGTGCACTAAGTGCTTCTGCTAATCCTGAGCACCCAAAAGGGCAGTTAGAGACACAAGGGCACACTGTTGAGTGGGCAGATGTTTTTGAACTGCTTTCAAGACAGGATCATTCATTTAACTGGCTGACTTTAAAATGTTGCTTACACTACAAATTCTTTGTTAGCCTTCCTATTAACTTTCTAGTGCAAAACTCTTCAACACTAGAGCTCTTGAAAGCAACAACTTTAATACGTCTAAATTGGTCACAATGTGTGGTCACAATGAAATCATAAGAATTTTTTCATTGGATGAGAAACTGCTTGTTATAAATGAGTTGTACACATCACTTTACACTGCGTAATAAACAAAGGATTCCAGTATAATTGCAATGGAAGACAAAACCTACCACATTGCAGATTATCATGTAATTTGCACCTAGGCTACTCTCTATTTCATGTCTTTTTCTTCCTTGACACTCTCTTCTGTCACCAGAGCCAGGTTTCAATCTGCATCTTCTCCGTATCTGGTTAAACTATAAAATATTTGATATCCCTGTAACTGGTTTTTTTCTAAATTAAAAAAACCTAAACCCAAACCAAACAGCTTAATTGATACTTTGCTTAGAAAGATGATGAAAAAAGCAGCCTTATTACTAGTTCAAAACGCCTTTCTAGATTGAAACAGTTTCAGCATCAATAGAAAATATTTTATTTGAATTAATCCCAAAGACCACTATTTATATAATGTCCATAAAAGAAGGAAATTAAAGACCTTGCCCTTCACATGAAGTCTCAGCACTGCTATACTGTAAGTAGGATGAGTGGATACATTCTTCAAAGCAGCACAATGCTTTAATGCAGTGGCTTCTAAAAAATTTTTTTCACTGAAAATAACCATTTATGTTCGAGCTGACACTATGATTTTCTTTTAGGTACATTTTGTCTGCCATATTACCCAAGCTGTCTCCCCTCCCCAACTCCTAAGTCTTATTTTTCAAGTGTCTCACTGTCTCCATTCTGCTTTTCAGTTTCTAGTCCTCTGCCTTTCAAACTCCTCTTTGCCAGCTTTTGCCAGCTTTGCTCTTTCACTTAAGTTGTAAATCATTCATTATTGCAGCAAATTTTACTTCTGGTTTTGCTCTCCATACCAAACATCCAGTGTTTAAGTCACTTCCAGAAAACGAAGCTTTTAGTACAACCTAGTAAGGCCTCCTGAGTCAGTAGTTTATAGACACTCTACTGGTCATTCAGGTTATGTTGAAATAACTTCCCAATGGCCATTGTAGACTCTTTCTACAGTAGTTTAATTTAACAATATATAATATCAAATGTTGTTGAGGTATGACTTCACATTCTTAGTTGATCTAACCTTCATGACCTTAATTACTTTTCAAGTGGCACCTGGAAAATTTTTCATTTCTTAAGTTTTGAAGACATGAGGTAGAAGACCAATTATGGCAAAAAGCAAGGTCCAAACCTCCAGAACATCCCAAAACCTACAGCAAGAACAGTGTTATGAGGCTATTCCAAAATGTACAGAATTACAATTTTATGCCTCCTCTATTAACCTTCTCACTAAGGTGCAAGAACAGCAGTAACTCTTACTTGTTCTGGACACTCTCAGGACAAACTGATCAGCTCTTCAGACAACATCCATCCATTTCTCATCACTCCTTCATGGAAAAGGTAGACCGGTGGATGGAATCATGCACCAGCTGGACAAATATGGGCTGTGATGCCTAAGGAATTAAATTTTCGACCAGTCCCACAGCCTGAACATAGACAAGATGACTTGGGTTTCCCACTCAGGTATCTGGTCTAATTATTGGGCAGTTAACAGTGTAAGAGAGACAGTCTGACCAGGAACGCACTGGTATAGTGCCAAAAAGAGAAGTGAAGGGAGTCAAATAGGGAAAAAGAAGTCATAATGAAGAGCAGGTTGGAAAGTGCTGCTAAAAAACTGAGCCCAAGGAAAACTCCACCGGCCTGAGCTGGTTTGAAGCAGATGAGCACATTACATCCCACTTTATAGGGCACTCTGTTAAATTCTGAGTAGAGTCAAGTGCTACAGTTCACCACACTGGACAGTAATTCTTCAACTGAGCTGCTGTCTCTCTTTGCCTGGCTAATAGGTCAGTTGAACAATTAGAGTGATTTTCCTGTTGTCTTCCCCCAAAATTGAATTTTAAAGACTGGGAAAAACTGCTCACAGTCTAATAGAATTGAAGTTTTATGAGTCTGCATGTTTATGCAAAGTTGAAGAACATTCAACAGTTTTCTGAACTTTGAGGTTTCCCATAGATTTTGCTGCTAACACCAGGTCAAGCTGTAGAAATAAGAAATGCTCACACAGCAATGCTTCCATAGTGGTGGATTGCAAGAGGCTTTTTCAAAGCGCTGTTTGTGCATTTTAGCCGTGAAACTTCCAGTGGTATCAGTAGGAGTCACACAGCTAAATCCCCAAGCAACACTTCTGGAAGACGACTTATATTTAAAGGAGGATTAGAAGAAAATACTTCTTAAACCATTTTCCATGCAATATTATCAGTCTTAAATTCGGGGAAGTATGGAATTATTTGGGGGAAATACATGATTCACTGAGCATCAATTTTTCCATTCGATTAGGTTGGGCAGCTATGCTGAGTATTTAACACATACCCTTATTTCCCCCTCCCTTTCCACAGAGTGTATATATTAAACACAACTTAAGACTTCTGGGTTTTCAACTCTGTTGATTTTACATTCCTTTTGGGATTTAAAGTACTATTTTGTTTAATTATTTTTCCTCTACTCATCCACAGTATTGAATGACAGTAATAATGAGCTCAGAATCATTGTACAAATCCCAGTAGGAACCAGTCATAGTTTGCTAATAGGACATTATATTTGCATTACCAAGTTCAGTTCAAAGCACATTGTGTAAATTAGCTCTGAGGGTTACTACCACAAATCTAAAAACCAGAACATCAGGTCAATTAGCACAGCTCCAAAGCACAGTATTTTGGGTGAAAACATGAGGGGTATGATTAAAATTCTAGGGAATCTTCTTGGGCTAAGTGCCTCTCAAAAAATGTCTGGTTTCACATCTAGGAGAAACCAGAATGCCTCAGCTCACAGCAGTGCAGTATGATGCCGGTGACCCCAATGCCTGATAAACAGTACTGTCCTGTTCTAAAGAGGGGGCAAAATTAACTTGCAGGAGGTGTGGAAATCCTCAGAACCCATAGAGACACTTTCTTTCCCATCCAAATTAAAAGAACGGGTGAATACGAGAAAGTCTTGGAGAGCTGGGAATTCAACATAGAATATACTGCTTACATGAAAATGAAACTAACACAAAAAACTCTTCAGTTTCCTCCACACAGACAAACACAGCATGCACCAAGCACACAGCCAGAGCCTAAAAAGTCACAGTTTAATAATGTTATTTTGTCTTAAACCAAATAATGGAATTTCAGATTACACAAAAGAAATCATTCAATGGACAGGTTTTATAGTCAGCTGCATAGAAATGGTCATTCCTCATATATGAAGATGACTAGAGCTGGGGGACAGAGGGGGATTTCATCATTATTATTTATAAATTATAATTCCTTAATTCATTAGTCAACAGCCTAATGGATCAGTAGGGGGTGAATTAACCAAAGCTTCTCACAAATCCTGAAAAAATTACTGTGATATATGCAGGACCAGGTAGAAAGGTATAAAAACAAAGAGATACTGGAAAATAAATTTGTCCCGTTGCAAAATACTTTCAGGTCTATGTATATGATGATCAGCTAAATAGGTGTAACTTCCTGCTGGAAGTGGTGAGAATGAAAGGATTTACCTACACAAGATGCTGGACATGCTCTTTTGAGAAAAAAATGGCACACAAATACATAACAGATTCCACTCTACCTGCAATGCAAACTGATGTGCAAAACAGAAAATAGGCTTGTAGTGAATTATAAATAGCTGGAAAGGAGTTATGAATACTCTGCTGGGCAAAAAAGTGCTTTATATGGAAGCCAGTAACACATGAAAGATCAGAAAGACTACATAAATTGAAAGAAAAAGAATATAATGTCAGAATACAAACAAACAAAAGGCAGATTTTGGAAAGCAAGCACTATAAGATGCTTACTATTGCATGAAAACTCAGAAGCAGAAAGACATGAGCTAGAGTGTCCAGCAAAGTAAAAGCTATTTGGTATAATAAGTGCTTCTGAAACTAGGTAGAGTAACACAAGTCAATAGACTGCTTGTTATATCTATTCAGTAGCATAGGAAGGCTTAGATTAGTTTTAGAAGGCTTAGGTTACAAGCACAAATGAATTTGCAGAGGCAAGGAAGCAACATATTACTTCAAGATTCAACAGAATCTACTACAAAGAAAATTCTATCTTTAAAGGACTATTCAGCTGAATTTGAATTCTCCAAATTTTTTCACATCAGCTCATGAGTTGTTTTCTTTCCTTGTTTCAATTACAGCTATTCTTTTCAATCTGCTGTTCTTTTTGATCATGTTCTTGATGAATAATGTTTCTTCTATCACATTTTAAAACCATTAAAGAGGCAAAAAAACTGCCAAATATTTTGCTCTGAAGAAGGAAAAAACAAAAAACCTCACCCAATAAAAAAAATATTTTCTGTCATTCTGCATTTCTATATCCTCACAGAAACATCAATTAGAAGTTTCCCTTTAACATATACAGGTGCACAAAAGTATGGGAAATTTTTTCAGACTTGTAAGTGGATCCACTCAGTGTCAGGGGAAGCAAGGGCTGGGGGGGAAGCTTCTCTCTGCTTTTTCTGTTTCATATGAGACTGTCAGTCTGCTATCACTTCCCTAATGAGTGGTGCAACTATTACTCCTAATTGTGCACTATTCCAATTTTCAGCATTTTTAAGACTAAATCATCTAAAGAGAAAGGAGATGTCCAAAGGGGAATCATTCCCTGAGAAAATGTATTTGAGTAGCAGCAATTAAATACTCACTTTCTAAAAAGTTGTGAGGCAGAATTGCTTAATAATGATTCATTTCAAATGAACCCAGAGAAACTCAGATTTAATTTTTTTTTTAATAGCTTCATTCTCCTTGGTCCTCCCTAGAAGATACTTACACAGGGCACAAGACTGCAATCAGCAGCAGGAAGCAAATACCACTTCACTGGAGCATGTCAACAAAGGAAAATACAGCTGCCTACCTTGATTTCTCACAGTGCATCTTTGCTTAAAATATTTTCCTGTGGAAGTTCCATGATATTTGACTAGCTACAATTCTCCGAAAAGCATTAACATTGATGTATCCTTTTTTACTTTTTTGGAAAAACAGAGTTTTGAACACTTGTTCTCCCATCAAATCATATACTGTGTAAGAGCTATTGGCCAGCTGAACCGGTCAAATAGACAACAGAAGGTCCTTTCACCAAACTCTGACACTCAACTCCTACTGTCTGAAGTTGCCACCTCTTCCTCCTGAGCTTCTTAAAAATTCATTAAAATCCACTCTCTGTGGTTTAAGGAGCTCTTCTCAACTTTTTCCATCCTGCCTTCAGTTACTGGTGTAGTCATTCATTTTCTACTTGGGAAACCACAATCTCTGGTTCATGAAGGTTCAGGACCAGCAGAGAGTGAACAGTGCCACCTTCTGCCCCACTGCCCTGAGCTCCTGTGGCATGCCAGCCCTCCCCTGCAGCCAGCCAGGCATGTAATGACTTACCAGGTTCAGATGGCAGGACAGACCTCCCAAGCTTGCACAGTGCAGGGGGGATTGGAGCAGCAGACAAAATGAAGTGGAATGAAAAGAAACCTCTGTGTAACAGTTTGTCACCCTGCCATAAAAATCACCTTGTAGTCCAGAGTAAGAATCATCTTTGATTAGCCTTTTTATCTTCCACCCTCCTTAGCTAAGAAATTAGCAACAAAGGTATTAAATGACATTGGATTTCTTCTATTTGACTTGCACTGTCTTGAGACTTCATCAGCTCTGAAAGGTGTTAATGTAATCTCTGCTTTCTACTGGGGCATGGGCAATACAACACAGATATAACTCAACACATTTATAACAGAAATAAAAGTCATTATCCTGCATTGCCAATTATTTGAAGAATATCTGTTCTTTTGACCTAACCTGCCCAAGAAACAGATTCTGCAGTTTCAGTGTTCACTTATAATATCTTTCCCATTTACAGCAATTTCTAGGAATGTTACTCTTGAGTACATTTTTATGACAGACTTCAGTTTTCCCTGAGGACAATTTCATTCTTAGAAGCTACACAATAAAGCAAAGGTTCTTTAGACAGAGAAAAAAAAATATACAGGCACCCTAATAGGATATAAATCCTTTCCACAAACTTCTGCTGGCTTTTTAAGACTCTTAAATTATCTCTGGTGTTGTGGATTGGGTAATCTTGGCATTCCAGATGTGGATGAAGAGACCAGATGGACAACAGAAAAAATAAAATCCTTTGCTGTTCAAAAAAGTCTATTTCAGGAAAAGAACTCCTCACAAAAAGCACTGAGACAGCTACTTTGGCTACCCTGATGGGAATTCTAGCTGATGGAAACCACAACCATTTCAGATCAAGAAGCTTCAGACCAAAGTGACAGGTTGTATGGCTGGACTGTATTTAAAGGCGAATTTCAACTGCTTATAATTGTGCTTCATCCAATGCAACTGCTGAAACAAAGCAAGGATTCTCATTTTTGCCTGTAACAGTGAGCAGATTAAATGTCTTCTGTACTGATCAGGATAGTTAATAGAAGATCCCTTTGAGAATTACCTCCTAGCAAAAAGAGAGCAGTTCTAAGGCTCCTTGAGCTCAGGATCGTACCAGCAGCCCCCAGATGACAGCTGCATGCAGCCTCATCCATGAGGAAGTTTCTGTGCCAATGAGTGCTGTCCCTTAGGGGTTGATACTGAAGCTGAGACTGTTCTACATCTTTGTTGGTGACATGGACAGTGGGACTGAATCCACCCTCAGCAAGTTCACTCATGACACCAAGTTGTGTGGTGTAATTTTCACACTGAAGTGAAGAGATGCCATACAGAGGAACATTCACACACTTGAGAGATGGGCTGATGCCAATCTCATGAAGTTCAAGAAAGTGAAGTGTAAGGTCCTACATCTGGATCATGGCAATCCCAGACACACATATAGGCTGGGCAGAGAAGTTATTGAATGCAGCCCTGCAGAGAAGGACGTGGGGGTAATGACTGATGAAAAACTTAGCACGAGCCAGCAGTGCACACTCACAGCCCAGAAAGCCAACTGAATCCTGGGCTGCATCAAAAGGAGTGTGGCCAGCAGGTCACAGGAGGCAATTCTCCCCCCCTATCCTGCCCTTGTGAGACCCCACCTGGAGTACTGCTAACAGTACTGGTGTCCCCAACATAAGAAGGATGTGGAGCTATTGGAACAAGCCCAGAGGAGGGCCACAAAGTTGACAAGAGGATTGGGGCACCTCTCCTACAAAGACAATTTGAGGAAGTTGGGGCTGTTCAGCTTGGAGAAGAAAAGGTTGCATGGAGACCTCAAAGCAACCTTCCAGTATCTGAAGGGGCTACAGGGAAGCCAGAGAATGACTCTTCATCAGAAACTGTAGCAATAGGACAAGGAATGAGTAATGGGTACAAACTGTAAAAGGGGAAATTTAGGTTAGATATTATGAAGAAATTATTTACTGTGAAGATGGGGAGACACTGGCACAGGTTGCCCAGGGAGGCTGTGGATGCCCCAGCTCTGGCAGTGTTCAAAGCCAGGCTGGATAAGGCATTTAGCAACCTGGTCTAGTGGGAGGCACGCCTGCCCACGGCAGTGGGTGTTGGGGCTAGGTGATCTTTAAGGTGCCTTCCAAGCCTTAGCATTCTATGATTCTATGAACTACTCACCATCCTGCCTTTAAATGAGCACCATTTGCTGCTGGATCCCAAAAACTAAGTGATGTTCTTCATGGAGAGAGGAACTGTTTCACCATTTCAGAGTTACACAAGCAGACCCAGAAAGACATGGGTGCTGTGTCAACATCAACTGAGAGTACATGAATCAGAGACAAGAGCTGAATTCAAGTGTTCAACTGCTCGATTTGTTGCTCCAAATTGTATATTGCTTCAATAGACCCGCAGCTCAAGTCTATTAAACACATACCCAAAATTAAGGCTATTTCTGGTGTTTCATTTCTAAAAGCATTACCAAGGTAAAATCAAGTCCTCAGCTGTAAAAGAGGACATACTGCATACTGCCAGTGCAGATTTCACCACAGGTGATGGGCTGGATCATCATGTCACATGAAGGACCAGAGTGATTCAGAAGCTCACTGGGGATACGTTTGATACCAGAAATAGCCAGTGTTCAGGGAGATTGCTTTGCAGCCTGCTGCACAGAGATGCACCACCCCACTCCAAAGAGGACCTGGGATATACTAACAGCTCATGAAGGGCAGGGCACCCTAGGCGGAAGATCTGCTGACTGATTGTGATTGACAATGCCCATCAAGGGGGGGCCTCAAACTCTCCTCAAAGGGAGACTGTAACTGGCAGCAGTCAAAACAAAATGTTAATCAACTGGTACCTACCACAGAAACAAACTAACTCCTCTCATCCTCTCAGCAGGGCTCTGCTTTTGACCTGTTTTTTCCTCTTCCTTTTCTACTTCCATTCACCCTTCTTCAAAAGACTGTTAACAAAGGCATTTCATCTATCTGCAGTCAACTACTTTAAGTATCTGCAACAACTGTCTATGTTCCCACAGAGTGAGTGTTAGCATCCAGCTAACCCAGAAACCACATGCAGAACATTTGCAACTCAGGTGGGCTGGTAGAGCAGGCAGCCTTCACAACTGACATCTTAAAACCACCAAAATATTTCAAAAAGCTCACAAACCAAGTTTGATATACACATTTCAAGCATTTCTCTATTTTCAAGGTGTGATACTCCTCACAAGAGACAGAAAGCACCCTCCTGCCAGAGAAAACACATGAACACTTGGAGAAATTAAAATAAAATCTTTTCACTAAATCACCTATCCCATTACTCACCCTGACACTAATTTTTATTAAGGTCAGTTACTAATTCTCCTATTGACAGCTTTGTATCCTTTTTTCCTGGTCATCTCCTGAGATCAGCACCTCTCAGCACTTCCAGCTCTCGGGGAGCAAAACTACAATTCTGAGACATTACTTTAATTGTTCTTCCTAAGCAATTAAACTTTTCTTCCAATAATAATGGATTTTGAATTCAACAACCTCCCATAGCATTCAGTGATGTTACTAAAGCTCTGCTTCAAAACAGCCCCAGAACATCAGCATACTGCATAAAAAAATAATGATAATTAAAGACAGCATCATTTTACATTGTGGTCAAGAAAAAGGAGCAAAGCTCTGAATTTACAAAGAAACAGAATCATATCAGTCCAGAATTTAAAAGGATTCTCATATCTCTTCCATGAAAATTGTATCAGATTTGACACAGAGAACACAGGAACAAATTACTGATGGGGTGAGGCACTGCAGATTGAACCAAAGAGTTCAAACAGATAGTGCTCACAGTACTGCCACTGGGAAAAAAAAAAATAAAAAATTGGAAATCTCTTTGCCTCAATCACAGCTCCTTTGTCCACCTGCATAAAACTCCCAGAGAGAGTCTGGAAGCCTACTGCTTCAACTCCTGATGAGCATTCATGGTTCACAGTAGGTAACTGGCACAAGAAGATGTAACAAAGATAGAGCAAGGGGTCACAGGGTTGAACTCCTAATGACAGCCTGTATGGACGGGAAACTCAAATACAAAACATAGTTATTCTGGGACTCAACTGGGATACACAGAATTGGCTCAAATGAGATCGTAAAGCTATGGCAAGAAATCTCTTGTGTAATATCCTTCATGCTACTCTCATACAAGTAATCACAGATGGATTTAATGTTTATAATAACTTTAAGAAGTAGGAAGTCACCATTTTCTTTACTGAATAACTCGTTTCTGATGAAACTTCAAAATGTATGTCTCAGTAGCATTAAACCTTTTTTGAAAGAACAGCACTATTTTATTAATATTGCCTTTACTTCTAACAGATTTGTTTTAAATTAAACAACAAACATGGAGATAAAATTATTCTAGTGCAGTTCAAATATAAATTATTCTTCTATTTAAATGTTTTAGAAGCATCCAGAAAAAGCGCAAAACAATGAAAAATTTTCAGGTCAAATGAGGATAACTTTATTCTTCTTGCTGATAAACAAGCCCTTGCACATATTGCCTCAGAAAGCGTTTTATCTAGTTAGCACAAACAGCTTTGATATGAGCATTAAGGACAAAAATCACTCCTTGCTAATCTCTTGATTGTATTCATTTGAGATAAACTAAAAACTGTGATGGGCAGTTTCAAAACACAACCATTTCCTTCTAGAAAACATATCAATTTCCATCTCAAAATAGTCCTAGGGCTGTGCTGAAGCAAAGAGTATTTGATAAAGGTAGTTAGAGACCACATTTTAAAGAAAAAAAGTGTTTTTGGAACACAGTAGCATGCACCATAATGTCACAGTAATGATTCAAAAGCAAGGCTACTTCAAAGAAGCCAAATTATTCTTCAAGAAAATAAGAAGTTTATCAATCAGATTTTCTCTTCCTAATCAAGTCATTCACTGTTCTCCATGCTATTAATAAATCAATTTAGTTCAGCAGTGGAGCTACATAAATCTGAATTAAATATTTTTGTGAGTTCAAATCACCTTGAAGGGACTCTGTCTACTCCATACTTGGAATGTGGTAAAAAGTTTATTAAAAAAATGAAGTTTCTCTAATCTGGAGACAGCACTTCAGGGATTTCAGGTTTTAAGGAAATGATAGGTCTGTCTGTACAGTCCTAGAGCCATGAGACCTGCATAAGTGTGCTGCTATCTCATGTACTTTCTGACACCATATGCAATGTTGATCTTGTTCAACCTCAAGGCTCCTGCCTGGGGATGGGGGGGGGGGCCAGAAAATGGAATTTGCATCTTTGTAACAGACTGACCATGACAGCAAGATGGTGTGGAGGACAGTAGACATCTCTCACTGAGATGAAGTAGTTCATTAGCCTGTAGCTGTAGACTGAGGTGAGTTGGTTGGTTTTGCTGACCTCAGACACACAAACTGCTCTGAGCACTGTCAGCAGCTGCTGTGCTCAGTCCTTCATCAGTGTAAGACTTATGGGTCACAGTGGCACATTCACATCCAGAGCACAGGAAAAAGAAAAGGAAAGGCTAGACTTGTGTACCTCTGGAAGACAAAGAAAATGAATGAAATGCGATAATACCTGCTACACCTCGTATGGAACCACCTGACTTCACACAGGCTTTTATAACATGTTTTGCCCCCACACCATTGGACCACATCTACCATCCCACAGATGGATCTCTTCAGATTTTTACTTTTTTTTCCCCCCACTGTCTGACAACTTTTCCCAGAAGCTGACTCTACTGTCAGAGCACTTCACATCCAACAAAGTCACATGGGGTCAGACCACAATAATGCAGACAAGTGGTGCAATATCAGGAGGGAATGAACAGCTGAAATTGCTATAGGGAGCATCTTCTGGAGAAATATAATCAGATCAGTGAAGCCACAGAAAAACAAAGCAGAAAGTATCTTGACAGAAAGAGAATCAGCCTGGCGCTGAAAGGAGGCCAAGCAGCACAAACTGACCACCTGATGGACCAGAAAGAAAACCAAAGAGAAGAATAACAAGACCTTTATTTTTATGGTCACACTTTTACTAAGCAAAAACCAGTTCCTGACAGAATAAATGATGGAATAAACCTAGATGGGCAGCATATAGATGAAGTAATTTTATTGCAAAGCATTGTCTGCCTGGAAAACTTCGCAGCTGTATTTTTTAACTATAAATTCAATGTCAATATAAAAAAAAATCATCAGTTTCCAGTTCACCATTTTAGAGACCTGAGAATCCTCTAGGCCCAGTCAAGATACAAAGTGCGAGCTCTTTCTTGCTACATTACAGAAAATAGATGAACGCAGTTTTGAACCATTCACTGTATACTGTAAGAACCTAAGTAGAAAGTAAAACTGAACAAAACAAAACAAAACCCCCACCAACGTTAGCATGAAACAGCTCATGGCTAAGCAAAGATCTTCCTCCTGCAACTGAAAAATAAGCAACCTCTCTCCTTCATTGGTGATCCTAATACTAAAAAGGAATTGTCTCAGTTTATTGCTGTGTAAGGATGCTGTGGAGGCTTTTACCTATACTCTACACCTCTCAGTCACTCACTTCTTCTGAATCCTAATATTGGCTGAAGAAGACTCAATTAGGATAAAATTCAAATTTATTTCTTGGTAATTATACAGGCCATAAAATCCGTTGCTTGCAGGCATGCTTTTACACACGCATGAGTGAAGTAGTGTGATCACTGCATCTTCCTTGTGGTCCTTTTTCCTTAGTTACAGTCATGGCATCACTGACTCAGGTATAAAAGCTGAATATTCACTAAATTCTACAACAATTGTCATTGCTTCTGGAAAAGAGCTCTATAGTTTTAGTCTAGTTATAATAATTATTATGCCAATCCCTCAACTCCGCATGGTTACCCAGCCTTGGAACTCATTACAGATTCATTAGAAACACAGTTGCTCCATCTTCGCTTTAGATACTTTGAAATTTAATCATTACCATGAACTAGGGGATAATGCTGCAATATGAACATTATATTCATCACAAAGCTTTTGTGCTGGTGTATAGGATTCTTTCATGCTTAATTTGTTATTAATCATAGTTTAGATTATAGTCACTGTTATGGGTTTTTTAAAAAACACCAAAAAAAATTCCTGAAAAGTCAGCCTGCATCATCTTCCAAGTAATTCCCACTCTGCTCACACATTTTACCAAAAATATTAAGAAAGACAAGCAGAAATTAATTACTCTTCACAGAGACTACTACTTCTATTTATTTTTTAGTGGGACACAGAGAAGTTCAAAAGAGAGTAAGGCAACTGAGAGTTAGGGTGAGAGAGAGACAACTCAAAAGGGCATAACATGAGCAGCTGTAGTAGCTAACTTCTCTCAGTGGCAGAGATGCTGAGGGGAGAGAAGCCACCAGGAAACTGGAAAATTCCAGGTTTCATTATTTTTTAGGTTTTTACTGACTATTAACATCATGGCATGCAGCAATAGTTAAATCTCAAAGGTAAATAAGGAGTGGATGATACAAACAAACAAGCATTCATGGCAAAATTGGTCACTTGATACGGTCTTTAAAAATGGGGGGGACTTGAATTAGGTAGATTACGTAAAAAACAGAT
>NW_008662235.1:47604-55671 GCF_000695815.1 Acanthisitta chloris
TGACTATTGGGCGGGCGCGGGGGGTAAGGGGAAGCTTGTTACTATTCTTTACTTTGCTGTTATCAGGACAGGCAAATATTCTGAGAGACTACCACATGGTTGAAATCCCTCCAAAAGCTTCATCTGTTATGACCCCTCTTGTTGCTCCAGACAAATGAAGAAGATACCACAAAAGGTACCAAAACCCATTAAACACAGCAAACTGAAGAAGAATAAAGCAACCATGGCAAGTTCACTGCAGAATTCTGACAGCAATCCAAGCTTGGAATTTATGTAATGAACTTCTGCAAAACTTCACAGCAAGGCTGATTTTCAGGCAAAACAAATATGCTGAAGACTGGGCAAAAAAGGACGAGGGAGGAAAGCAGAATGATTCATTCAGTGTTTTCTGTGAGAAAGAAGTGGCCTGTACTTGTTCACTGACAGATAACTCAAAACGCATCTATGCTAAGCTGTGCAATGAGGGAGTGAATGAAAAAATCTCTACCATTGCTAAGACTGACAGAACTAAGGATGAAAATAAAGCATTCCAAAAGAAAACCAAGATACACATACATACAAATAGACAGCATTCTTTTTAATTTTGTGGAAAAAAATGAGGGAGGGTCTGCTAAAAATTGCTTGATACGTGATCAATACATTCATATCCACACATACTACAGCAATAAGCATCCTAAAAGTAGTTCTCTCAGTAACTTAGCAAAGCATGTTTTTGCATTAACAATTCAATTTTAATCTCCTCCTTCTCTAATTTCACCTAAGAGGTTCAATAAAGTAACTTCATCAAAAATATGCCATCTAGAACAAGGACTGAAAAGGGTACAGTAAAAACAAACTAAAATCACAGTGCAGAGGCTGATCTGACCATTAAATGTAAACACGAGAAATGTAAATGTAAAATTGACACATCCATTTTGAAGTGGTAGCAGAGCAGTCACCAGCATATTAGAATCCACTTGATTGCCCAGCGACCATGAGAGTTAAAGACCTATCAGATGTGAAACAAAGATGTCATTGAGATCTCCCTGACATTCTCTTCAGAAGTGATTGATCTAAAAACACTTTCCTAAGCCACATATTGAGTAGTTAAAACTAGTGGTGCAAGTCTTCAAGTTATAGTTAGGGTGATAAGAAGTGTAGAGGAAAAAAAATTAAAAATCAAGTGTGAATTCCTCTTCCATAAAAATCTAATGTTAGGCTTCAGTGTTTAACAGGAAGCTTGGTCTGGTTAGAAACAGTCTCTACAGATCACAACAGCTGCTCTTATAAGAGATCATTTTGCAAGTCCTGACTTTTAATTTTTCATGGAATTAAGTGACTGCAATGGGCCATTTACTTTCAGAAGTCGACATTCTTCACTTATATTGGTATTGATATTTCCACCACACCACTCTTCACTATCACAGACTGGAGTTCAGAACAATACCTTTTTGCCACAAATCTCATTCAAGTTATCAAAAATAAAGAATTATACACTTTGCCTCTTCTGAAACACTACAAAATCATTATGTGACAATTAGAACAACAATAAGGGAGGAAGGAAAATAATTAGATGCTGATTTCTCATTCTGAAAGTGATGTTTTAATTATCCTTTTAATTTGTGGGTCACCTAAACCATTCTATGTACCTCTGAGTTCACTAACCTTCGAGTTCCAACATCAGCAAAAGCCTCATGAGTTCAGTATCCCTGTTTTGGCAAGAGCATGATTCTCAACATCTGTCTCAGGTATCAGTGCAGTTAAAAATGTTCCATTGCTCATTAGGGAGGGAGAAGAGATCACCAGAAAATATTATTATCTATCCTCTTGATTAAAGACAAAGAGGACTGGCAGTAAACCTCCCTTTCCTTCCCTGGCAGTCTGGATATTCTCTAAAAAAGAGAAATCTGTCAGAGTCTATCCCTCTAGGTGATAAGAGAAATTAAGTACTGCCTATACTTTGTTCTGTCTCCAGGAGAGGGGCAACAGGCTATGAACTCAAATGGAAAGGAACATTTCCCTGAAGGTTTGGGCTAAATACCTAAGCTCTGGAGAGACACAAGGCTGAGGGCTCATATCTCTCTTTAGCCTTTCTTATGCCTAGCTCTATGGAGTTGCTGCAGGGCCCCATCCAAGGCACTAATTCTAAGTACCTATAGGATGCCCAGACACATGACAGTGTGCTGTACCATGCATGGGAGGGTCTAGCAGCTAGAAGCCAGATAACTCCCTTGCAGCATTCAGTTCTTTCAGATCAAGACCTCAATAACTTATTAAAGACCAGTAGGAAAAGCTACATTAGGTTGTCTTCAAGAAACATTAAGAAAGCATTTGCTTGGCACACGCAGGGCGAAGTCAGACTAAATGATATAACAGTTTCTCCTGGCCTCAGCCCTGTGTGAAAGGAGTTTTATCTCTGAGGGGCTGAGAGACTAATTAATTTCTGCTTTAAAAAAACCCTTCAGAAACTTGGAAGACTGATGCTACTCTTCTTGCAAAGCATTCATTCTTTTTCAGTTAATTTAATTCAGACTCTTTTTCCCTTAGCATGTGCCAGTGTATCCCCTAGTAAGGTACACTGAATAAAGCATGGAAGTAGAAGATGCTTTGCAGTTCAAAGCTGATGTTTGTGCCTGTTGCTTTGACACATTGTTTTTGCAGTTTGTATATGTAAGGCCAACTGAAAAAAAAAAAAATTAAAGAATAAATTAAAAAATTAGACTGTAATGAGGCAAACATTTTTGTCCTTTGTTCCACTCTGCTGCCCGCAGCATGTCAGAAGGTGGAGAACAATACATGCCTGCTCATCCGTGATCACCTACAACAAAAAAAAAAGAACCAGGTACATCTGGGAAGTTTAATTTTCTTTCATATTATCAGGAGATACAGAGTTACTCCAATTTAGGGTAAAATAAAGCACTGGGAGCATCATACCATGCCTCCTGCTCAAAACCAGGGCCTGCCTCCAACTAGGTACTGGAGGGAGAGTACTAAACACTGAAGAAAAACTGTCCCAAATACTGGGATACTAACCTAGACACTGGGAACAAATTGTCCCAAAACAATGCTAACAAGGACCATAGCTTGCCAGTCTGAGGACTAGTCAGGCACTCTTCACTGACACTTATTTGTTGAAAAGTACAAGAAAAATTTAACCTGCAAGGCCACAAGTCTTGCATAGGAATGCAGGGACCAAAGATACCAATTCCACACACCAAATAGACAAAAGGAGAGCAAGCAAATCTACCATGTTGTTCTTTGGGACAGTATTGTAATTAGGACACAGTCTGACTTTGAATCAGTTAATCCACACTTCTCCTTTTTAGTTAATCTTCAAAAGACATGATTCCCTTTGCACAGCAATCATCAAAACAGGTTTATCCACAATCAAATCATGCTATATATCAGAACACATATATATCCTGGGAGCACAAGACAAACACTATTCAGTTATAAACTTCCAGAGTTGTATCTTTACATTAACTTCATGCTTATTTTATTAGAAAATAGTAAACTAACCTTCTATAGTGATTTTTATCACCATTTTATAGTGAATTTCACACAAAGTTCCGCTTGAATAAAAGTAAGTTATTTTTAAAAGACACAAAAGTAACACTGAAAAATGGTAACAATTCACTAAATAAACTACTTTCCATGACTTGTGCATATATGAAAGAAGTTATGTTTATCCAAAACTGCATTTTTAATTGATCCAAAGGAAACATCACCTCAAATCAGGGAGTGGACAAAATGAGTTCTGGGTCCCAAATTATTCCAAGATTATAACCCTGGCAGATTAATGTGTCAAAACTCAGCTTTTATTTTCAGATTGGATGAGGGGAAACAAGTTTTTCAGTAGTTCAACTTAGTCAGTTTCTCAGTGTTCAATAAACCAGTCACTAAACTGAATCAAACTGAAACAGAAGATGACCTCACAGCTCCTGCAAGAGACAAGAAAGACACTGCGATGTCAAAAGTTCAGGTTTAAACAAACTGGCGTCCCAGGTGTTTAGAGTATTAACTTCCCTTCACATCAGTAGTTGCACTTTCCTATTCAAATTTTACCTGTACATAGTTCCATTAAGTGCACAAGCAGCTAAATATGAAAATTGCTTTTAAAACATCATAGCAAGCTTAGTTTTTTTGCTGTTTCATAATAATATCAAACCTAGTTTCAGATCAGGTTGGTGGTTTTTTCACCTTTTGTTCTAAACCCACCCCAATGTATCTGTTGGGGGGGTGTAGCTGGAGGCTGGGATCTGTGGATGGATGCAGCACTGTGCTGCATGGGGCACTGGCCTGGAGCACATCATCAGGATAGGCTGCCCTTCCCTGGCCTCCTCTCCCTCCCCATCACTCTTCAATCTTGTATCTTCGTTACACAGAGGATATGAATCACAGCTGCAATTCCCTCAGTGCACCTCGAAATAATGAGGGTTTACTGCAGGAGCACTCGTCCTTTATCCTCCCCAAGGCCTCACATCCTGACTGCAACTCCCCACCCTTCCCAGTGTGAAGATTTATTTATTTGAATAGCAAGCAAATAAGGCACATCTACAGCACACCAGTTCTTCTAGCTATTCCCCAGGGACACCTCCACTGCCAATATATTCAATTTGGTGTTAATAAACCATAATGAGTCAGCAGAAATCACTCGTATCCCAACAATATTCCCCTGAGGGTGCCAGCAGATGTTCAAAGGAGAGAACAGCAGCAGGACACTGCCAATAGTCTCTGTGTTATTTTAACCTCACTTGTCTGTTCAGCTTTTAATTGTCTACCTTATACAGAGGGGATAAAAGAAACAAACCCCTTTGATGAATATAGTTTAATCCTGCAGAGATAAAAATCTAAACAATCCCATTCACACCTGTATGGAAAGACACACATAATACTGCCTTATCGTCTGAAATGATACAAAGCCACTGTCATCTGAATCAATTGGTCTCCTGTTTGCTACATAATATAGCTCAACGGGTTTTGTCCACATTTGCAGATACACATGGTTTAGTGGTGGACTTAGTAGTACTAAGTTAGCAGCTGAATCTTAAAGGTCTTTTCCAACCTAAACAATTCTATGGTTCAATGAATTTCTGGAGGAGAGAGCTGAAAGTCTCCCTCAGCAGAGTTCTGGCACAAGCACATATGAAATATTACATTCAGCTCTGGACACCTCATTACCAAAAAGATAACACATTAGACAGAATTATTAGAGAAGCAACGAAAATGATAAGTGAAGATTGAAAAGAATTATTACATAAAGACTTTCAAAATTAACTGCATAAAGGTTGGCTAAGGGACAACTTACCGTGGGACACAGTAACAACCTGTAAATATTTGAAGGAAGGATATGATGATGTACACCAATAAGGAAAATTAATTATTTAGGATGACAAAAACTAGATACAATTAGGGATTGATGCAATTAAAAAAAATGAAGATGAAATTAAGAGAGGTCTGACTCTCGAGGAAATAAAAAAGAAGGGTAATAGAAGGCAGGCTTTGAGAAGTCTATCGCTTGGATGACTTAATAGGTCTTTTGTATCTCTACCTCCTGTAACTCCATGATAATAATGATGGAGCAAAAGAAAGGACTCAAAGTATGAAATCCAATTAATTCTTTGCCAGTAGGCAAACCATCTTTATCAGATATGTTGGCTTAGCAATAAGCTTAAGCTTGGCATGATAGATCCTACCTGTCAGTTATTCAGATGTAGCTTTTTGTAAAGTCTTCAGGGAAGACAAGAGTATTTTTATACTTTCATTAAAACACAGACTGCATCCATCACAGGAGGAAGTTATATTAAAAAGATCTGTGGCATTTTTGGACTAATCTGTGCATCTGACCAGTGCCATATTTAGCATTATCTAATCTGTTTTGTGCATCTAACAGACTGCAAACCCTTTGGGGCAGAAATCCCATCCTCCTCTTTCTTTATATCACATAGAGCTGAGTGTGTTGACAGCGCTCAACAAATAATAGTCAGCTCCAAGGGAGGGAAGAAGTCTGTGCTAGCACACACTGTGCAATATTATTTTCAAGGGATGAACCCTTACATTAGTAACAGAGCTGGAAGCCTTCACATACATTCCAGTAGAAGAATAACTCCTGCTTCTCTCAGAAAGAAAAACTTTACAAACACAGAAAATGCTTAAAAACCCCATAGATCATTTGGACAAGTATGGAAAATGGCAGGCAGAAGTGACAAAGAGGACACAAATTATTGAAAAATGGAAGAAAAAAATAAATACTGAGACTAAAATCTAGCACTCATGAAGAGTGTTTTAAAGACACATACAGACAATTTGTATGCGTCGTGATACCATCGCTAAAAGCACAGACAGGCATCACTTCTCAAATAACAATTCATCGCTAGGGGTATATTTAAAACAACCCATATCAGTGTACTTCTCTATCTCCCATGCAAATGTTTCATCCACAGCTCACACTATTTATTGACACTATTTTGGCTCATGCGAAACTCTTGCAGAAGCAGGTCCTATGTGAGGAGCCAACAAGTCTGCTCTCCACTTCAGTATCTGCCAAAGTTAATTTTTGAAAGAGCATATAGGGACATACATCGTTATATAACGATATGCTGCCCTTTAAGGTGTTCTGAATCAAAACATAACAAGCCCCAGATTATTTATAAGATCAGTGGGGGCAAGGTATTGCTGGCAGCCTGCCATGGCACACCTGAAAACTCCTCTTTTTAATATTCAATATCTCACGTACACATTAATACATTACAGACTCCTCATGGCTATAAACTCCAGCTTGGAATCACGTACCACTAACAACTCTAATTCCACCATCTCGTTTGGTTTTGGGCAGAAGATGATGCCTGTGCTGCTCTTATATGAACTTTCTTCTGAGAAGTAATGCCAGCACCAATTGAAACACCGACAGCCAAGGAAAAGACAGGTTTTACAGAAATGCTTTGTTTTTCAAGAGATCCCAGTTAAGTGTACGAAGCATCTGTTATGTGCTGCTCCCTGTATACAAAATGGATATTCAGGAAAGTAATTTACATTAAAGTAGTACAGCAAGGGAGATGAACACTCCTACCTCATTTGCCACAGCCTTCAAATGCTGTGTGCATTTACGGAGTTGCTAACTTCAGAACAGTTGCACTGTAGCTTCTCTTTCCAAGGATACATTGGGTAGAAGAATTTAAAATACATATTCAGAAAATTGCATTTCTCTGGTTCAGTTTCACAATCCTTAATAATCAAATCAAATGAATCCCAGGTTTTGATGGAAAACTTCGGAGTTTTTCTGTTCAAATTTTTTTCCTAACAAATTTTAATTTAGTATGGGAACTACATTTAAAAAAAAAAAATATTGCAAGACTCTGCTGAGATGGAAAAATATTCTCTTACTCACTTTTCATTAAAAAATTAATGATCTGAGATTTTAAAAAAACTGTCCAGAAAGATATTGGAAGCAATATATAGAAAGCAAGATGTAAATCTTGTTTTTATAGTCACTTATGTCATTAAACAACCTAAATTCTAGTTGAAGCCAATGGAACTTCGGCACTTGGGATAACTTATATCACTGGACAAGCCAAGCAAAAGGAGTCTCTCAAGACACACAACTGTATTCCAAGTTATCTTGCTGCCACCTTCATTCCCTCAGCTGTCAAGTAGCACTTGCAGACAGATACATTTTTTGCAACTCCTAAAGCTCAGGGGCAAAACCAACCACAATGACAAATAGATTTTCTAACACTGGTGAGAAACAAGCTCTAAATAAAGAAGGATAGGAGAATTTTTGTCATCTCAAATTATTTTTTTATTTGTCCATTTTTAGCTAGAAATTCCATCTACAGGATTATGTAGCTGCCAGAAAAATTAGAAACCCAGCTGAAGATGAACAACTTCTAACCTCACACTCAGTTTTGTTAAACCTAAATGAACCTTTGACATTGCCTTACCATCAGCTTAGTCATTTGTGGTAACAGCTACTCAGAAAGCTACAGAGTAGGTTATCTTCTAAATAATTTACACTGAAAAGGAAATCTAAATCCACCCTTCCAACATAATTTTAAATATTTACCTACACTGCTATCTTTCTTGGGGGGG
>NW_008662235.1:55698-111885 GCF_000695815.1 Acanthisitta chloris
ACTTTTTAGGGTGCCTTAAATATATGCTAATTGCACTGCAACCAAAAACTTAGCATACTGCTGCTGCAGTGACAAGTAAGGGCATAGCACAACAAATCTCAGGCAAATCCAAAATTGGAATTGCATTGGAAAACCTATACTTGCAAGATTCCCTTTTTTTTTTTCTTTAGAAATCATTTAATGGCCCGAAGAGGATCATCACTGTCTGAGAAAGCTCATTACCAGGGGAAAGAAGGAACAAAAAAAATCCTGCAACGATGAAAGATGGGTAAACGAAAAGAGAAGTGGCAGCAATTGTGTAAGATGTTCGATTCTACAGCTAATGCACAACTGAAAAGCTCTCCCTATGAAGGCAAATATTACTCTGTTGCTTTCAATTGCTGACATTTTAGAACTAAATAAGGAAATTGAACATTTGCTCGAGACTCTCTGGTTTGGAGCTCAAAAGGACAGTCCTTGCCTACCACGTTGGAACCACATGAAAACCAACATGCAACAGTTGCATTCAACATGAACTAGACCTAGAAGGATGTAGCAACCAGCAGCATGGAAAAAAAGAGATGCTATCTCTTCTCCTGTTAGCACATACATGTACTTGTGAAAACTAGAAGACAATTCATAGACAAAGGGAAACCAATGAGCCCCACACAGTGCCTACAAAACCCCATTAACACTACTGTTTTGACAGCCCTAGAGATCTCCTGCTCACAATTCAGCCCTTCTAAATTCTGAGAGATTATGCCATCTTCATGATTAAAATGGAAAAAAAAGCCAAAAATTACTCAAAATTTCAATAGTTTCACAGCTTTAATCTCATCCATGTCTGATAGTAAATACAGCAGCAATACAACTTTTCAAATTACTTACAAATCTTTGCACAAAGCCATCCACTTGGGCAAGCTATGAAAGAGTGCTTTCTTCACATCAGCTCCACGGGAACTTTGCTTTGCAGCATGCTCCTGAGCTATCACCCCAGCTGAAATGGGGACTGTAACACTGTAACCTACCAACGCCTTTTTGTATCACCCTCTAATATCTCCACCCCATTCTTAACCAAATTCCCTCACTGCACCCTGCATCTAGAAGCTCCCACAATCTCCATACAAATCTATGGCTAAACTATGGTGTTTCAGGGGGTCACACTGTAATTGAGGGCTAATTTTTTTCCTAAACTGATCTCCACAAATTGTTTTCAGTTATGCTCACAGCACAACACTCAAAATCAAGATACAAAAGTAGAAACCCTGTTTTCTATGACCCTGGTAGAATCCTTGCTGGATGTCACCAGTCCACGTAAGTGCACCTACAGAAACCCCTGCTGAAGTGCCTGTTTCCCATGGGAAAGGCAAATTGTAACCAACCAAATCTGTAACACTATGTTAGGAAACTCCCCAACAACAACCCAAAACAGTTTTCTACGGTATTGCTGCACCAATACTTGTACTCTAAACAGTATGCTTCCCAGTAGCCACATGTAACAACACAAATTTGGCTTCATATTCCTACCCTTGTCCAGTCTCAGTGTAAACTGGAGGCAGCAGGGCACAGTGGAATAGGCATTTGGGATGTGCTAGATTAACTGTATTCACACACGTGCAAATGAGTACACTTGGAGCTGTTTTTGAAGGAAAATCACCTAAATTAATTTCTTTCCACCTCAGCAACTTTTCTAGATGGAAGACAAAGATGTGCCCCAGCATACACAGACCAAACAAACTGCACTGAGAAAGACAGATTGTACTCAAAACTCAACAGAAAAAAATGCTTGATGTGAAATTCTTTTATGAAGGACTTGACTCACACCATGTCACACAAACCCATGGAAGGAGAAACTGCTGACTGGAAGGCTTTGTGATCTAGAACACACAGGCTATAAATCCAGGTCACCATTTTGAAAATCTCTTACATGATATTTCTAAGATAGCTGGGTGATGATGACTTCAGTTGTGCTAACCATTCTCATTCTTTCTTTAGCTGTCATCTAAATCGTGCATAAAAGTGTTTCAAAAACTTGCATTCATTTAAATTGTCCACATTTCATCTTAATCCAAGTGTTCTTCTCCAAAGAAAAACAAGAGAGAATTCCAGAGAGCAATGTAACCCAACTGCAAGCCTAGCAGCAGATTTTCCCATCTTCCATACAATAGAACTAGTACAGTGAATTCATTTTTTAAAAAAAAGTTTCAGTTTGGTTAAGTATGAAATTCACATTTTCCTCTTATTGCTAAAAAATGGCTCAATGCTAGCACTGCAAGGAAAATGGCTGCATACCTCAACATAACAAATTGCATTCTGAAACAGTAATTCGTCTATAACATTTGTATTGATTCTCACAGATAATATCATCTCCCCCTAAAACATATTTCACGTCGTCTTCGCTTCATTGATCTGAGGCGTTAAATAAATGTTTTGTTCAATCTGATGAGACTTATAGCTACACATGCGCATCCTGCAATTTTGCTGAGCTCCAAAACACACTGGTTTTACCAGCAATGATCAGCTCTTTGTACCTTCTACAACAGAGTAACTGTATTGAGAAGGAAGGTTTTATCCAACACATTTTTTATGTTTGGTAAATTACTGATATTCTTAGCTTCCATGTTGATACAGATCCAGATATTTTTTTCACCCTAGCATACTGTCACTGAGCCCTAAGCTCATACTGACAGATAATATATTAACTTTTATAAACACAGTAAGTCTGACACTGTATCAGCATAGCATGTTGCATGGGCATAACCAGATATAGGTGACCAATAGCACTAATGAAAACTGAAATTGCATTTATATTAAGATAACTAGTCTAGAGAGAGACACTCTAGGGCTATTAAAATCATTAACAAGATATGTCATCTTAACAGACTACAGAGATGTTTATCTGACACTCTAAAGTCAATGGACATGCACATTACAACATCCCCTGATTCCACTTCACTATTTCAATGAATCTAGATACTGACTTTCAGTGAACATGCCTGAGAAAGAATTCAAGTGCCATGCTTATAATGCAGTGCTAATTCTCATGTAGGAAAGTGGACACCAACCAACACTCATTTTTTATCTAAACTATCAACAAGTCAGAAATCTGACATAAGCAAATTCATCCTGAAGATGGAAATCAAGACACAGACAGGCCAGCCTTTCATTAGCAATTACTTGAAGCATTTGACTGTCCTCCTGAAACCAAGTATGGTTTTTATGAACCAAATAAACTCTCTTAGCAAGCTCAAATCCCACAAGCAACAAAGGAAAATGGTGTCAGTAATAATTATCAAGACAGAAGACTAATTCTGTGCACACAGTGGCTACACTGATACAAATGTACAGCAGTGACAACACACACGCTAGTTTCTCCCCTGTACTGACATTTGAAGAAATGTGTTCTCTATCAAATAGCACTTTATGCAACTCAATCACTCATTACTCTGCAGGCATTTCAAAATTTGGCTTCATTACATGCTGCAGCTCCACCAGCGGTGACCAGGGAAAATAATTAAGTTTCAAAGCAGCATTCTGATATTTTGGAGTTAGTTCAGACAATGCCCAGATTTGTTTGGTCATTGCCTCAAGAAACACTAACTCTCTCAACGTGCAGGTTTACAAGTGAGAAGGTGAATCTATCCATCCCAGGAAATCTGGTGCAGAGACAAGGAATCCTAGAGGCTCAGGGTGATCTCTCTACCTCTCCACCACCTCATCTGAAGAAATCAGTATCCAATATCACTCTGAATCAAGCCACGCACAGACTTGCACATGGACGTCCAAATTCTCAGACCACTGTATTTACTACCTGTTTTGCATCCTTTGCTTGAAGAAGTTTTGGTGAGAAGTCTCAGCAAAACATTCTGTGATGCTCCAACAAAGCAAAATATTTAGCAAAGTTTTTTTTACAAAAAAAGTCTTCTCACCATTTCTACTTATTAAACAGCCTGTACCATGTACTTTTCCATTCAACATCTAAAAGAAAAAAATGCTTCACACTTCTCAATACTCTGTTTTTGAATAGGTATATAGGAACTGTAGAATATTATTAATCCATTATGCAGTAGAAGTAGTACAAAATGTGTGGTATACTCCTATGATATTTTAAGAGTCTATTATTAACATGGTTAACAAGGTTCAGCTCAGTCACATTGCTTTAGGAGCACACGAGGTCTGTGAGCATACCTGCTTGCGACACTTTCCATTCAATTATGTAAGTTGGTCTTCTCTTTCAGAATTAACTCTTAGCCTGTAAACGCAACTCAAACAAAATGTTGAGTTTGTGAAGCATCCTCCTCAATGTGCAACAGCTCCAGCTCTTCCACACTGCACTACTGCTTTAAAAAATTACCATCAGGAAAGGTACCGACATAATATCCTAATTTAAATGGTTATTTTTCCCCTTGTTAAATCCTCAAGTATTTTGAATACAGCGCCAGGGTATAATAGAATGTGAATAAGTAATGAAAGATAAAGATGTGGATTTAAATAAAATATCCCCTATTACCATTCTTAATTCTTATCTATTGTTAAGACGACAGCCATCTGGAATATTACGGCGAGGTGTGCATTCAAGAAGAACTCAGAACAAAACGCAATTCCAAACCCAGAATAGCAGCCTTAAATCAAGTTTTAAGAGGACACCTGGCTATAAAGAAATACGGCAGGTTTATCCTCTTCCAGCCGCGTTTTGCCGCGGGACTGTGCGGGGGTCGGGGGAGCTCTCCCGCGGCAATGCCGCCCCCTGGCGCCGCCGGGGGGCACTGCGAGCCCGCGGCCTCCCCAGGCTATCCGCACTCTGATTGCTGATTAATTACAGCCTCTCACCAAGGTCAAAAGGAACATTCAGAGGCTGCATAAGTGGTAGAATGTGGAAAATACATCATATTAAAAAAAGCTTTTTTTTTTTTTCGAAAAAACTAAAATCTGATATTTGCCACCTTAATGAGTGCAAACCCTGCAGCGAGGCACCCTCTTGTGTATGAAAATAGTGACCCTTCAACCCGCACACCTAGCAAAATTCAGTGAACAGGAGGCTTTACTCCAAATTAAATCATTCCAGAAAATACTTTATATTCAAATTAATTCCTTCCCAAACAAGACCAGCCAATAATGTTACTCTACCTGTAATTATATTTATGCAATATTTGTAAGAACATCAAACTTTTAAATGGATCCAATTCAGAAATAATGGAAACAGCAGTGCAGAGTGCCTGTCGAGTGCAAGCAATAAATCATACAAATTGCATAATTACAACTTCCATGACTCCAGACAGTTTGCACTAGGAAGAGCAATGAATGATAAAGCAGGATGCGTTTTATAACCCCTAAAAGGAGAAAGCTCTAGTATAGTAGTCAGGACACAGAGGTGATAGCACAGTCCTTCCTACAGAGCATGTTGTTCAACTACTGGGGACCCACTACCTGCCTCCAGTAGGTCAGAGAGGTGGATTCAAATCCCAGACACATGAGAAATCAAATTCAGATATTGTGCACTGAGACAGTGCTGGGTCACTGATCTCTCACTTCTTCTTTAAGGTGCCGGTGGGGGGAACTGAATTCACCTGATTCTGGAGATTTGCAAGGGGAGGAAACTTAAGCTTTGCTTCTGGCTGAAGGAAACATTTCATGCATTACTAAACCAAGAGCTTGTTCCAATCTTCAAGCCTTCTCTTCAAATACATCCTTGGGTTTTGTGCCTCCTCCCTACTGTCACAAACTCTTCCAACAAAGCTTCCCCCCCTATTTTCCAGTTCATTAGATAAAATGAAAAATAAATTATTTTCAATATCAGAATCACACCTGTTGTCCTCAGGACAAAGGATGAACATCCCCTTTTCTTTTTTGTTCTTTATTGTAACTGATTTACTACCAGTCAGACTCACAACTGAGCCAGTGCCATACCCTGCCAGACAGCAAAAGTGCCTCTCTGTGTCCTCCAACACAGGCACAAAGTGGCAAAGAAGGAACTGGCATGAGGCTTCCTGCAGTACTTAGTTAAGCTGTCAGACCGATGGTGCAAGACTCCAGTGAATGCTACAACAGTTGAACTTAATCTTTCTTTCTGCTAGCAAACTGCTCCTGTTTTCCAATTTACAGCCCACATACCTGCTCCGCTGTTACAACTGTTTACAGTAAATCAGATTTGCCTGTGATGGTTGAAGCAATAACTCTCAGCAAAGGGGGCAGCAGGAACATATTTCAATCTAATAAAACAAACGATGGCAGATTAAGTTCTCTTTTAAAGAAGGTCTTATCAAGAACTACAGAGACTGTCATTTCACAGAGGCAGGGGGATGGTTGCTGGGAAGAGTTAAAGAGTTTGCTGCCACTCACACAGTGTGCCAAAATAACAAAAATAACATATGAAGAAAGCAATCACCTACAGTAGGAATGGGGAACAAAAGCTAAATGACTTTTTCCTGTGCTACTGGCCTTTGACTGCTAACCAGTTAGATAACTTCTATTGTATAACCTCTTGTTACAGAGTTACTCTTGGACAGCAACTCCTCTGTTACTATGCCTTTTACCTCTTTTATAACATTAAAAGTTCACAATATTCAGTCTCAAACTATTCACTGAAGAATACCTTATGTACTGAAGGAGAATTCTTCATTAAACAATTATTTTAGGTAGGTTATTTCCAGAAATCTATCTTCTCATCTTTTTAAACTTTACAGCTGTTTCCAAACACTTCTTAGGTATACAAGTTTATCACCACTTCAGCTGTTCAGTAGCAAAACACCATAGAAGAAATAAAGACAGATAGACAGAAGTAATTTCAATGCCAAGTCATTTTGGGCTCCCTGCTGCTTAATACAGGAGAAATACTCCTCTGTGGGATCATCATGCTTTGCCTTGAGAGCTTAGTACTTCATCACAGCTCAACATGGACCTTTTTCTAACAGTGAACTGAAAGAACAGATGGGAACCTGGAAAACACTGCTGAAGGAAACACACATTTGTGATGTGTGATAGCACAACTAAGCCAGGGTTACCCCATCACAAACCCTTGAAGCACCACATTGAACAGGCCTAATGGGCAGAGTAACAAAAATGCTGGGTTTGTGATAAGGAAACTGTACTACTGTACATGTCAACCTGAGAGCTGCACAGGGTGTTGCTTGTAGCCTGGTTATCATTAACAAAGTATTTCTCTTCCACTAAACATGCAGGCTGGAGGAAACTACTTGTCAGCAAGGATTGGCAATTTTCAGAGCAACCACCTAACTACCAAGTCACAAATCATGCAAGCGGAAAGAAAAACCTGCAACTCAGGTTTACTATATATGGACTGAAACAAGGAACCAGCCTCCATGTTTTTTAAAAAGAAATAATGTTAAGCATAAAATGTGGAAATCTCAGTTAAACTGGGGAAAAATGAAGAAAACAAAAATAATTTACAGAATAGGAAATTAAATTGACAGCAAAGTGTGTCCATGCAGGTTACTGCAGGAACCATTTGCGTTAGAAAACCTATTATAAATGAGAGAATAACAATCAATTAAATGAAATTATTTTGCACATTTACAGATACAAATTAAAATACTGTACAGAAAACTCAAAAGGTTTGAACTGAGGAAAGAAAAAAAGATAAAGGAAAACTACATGTCAACTGGACTTAGGAAGTTGAAGGCTTACAATGAAAGTAAATATAACAAAAGTAGGAAGAACAATTTAGGGGAAAGAAAATGAAAAATTGTAAACAACTTAATGCCCACATTTTAGAGGTTAAAACTCTACTTTTTTTCTGCTGCAGAGATACATGGCATTTGTCAGAGATGGAGAAGTATTAACACACATACTTTGCAGAATGCTTAATGCTAGAAAGAGGGCATAAAATAAACATAGGAGTGACAAAGACATTTTAAAGAAACTCCTCAAACCCAAGAGAATTTTAAAAGATAGGGGTTTTCTTACTTCTTCATATTTCTTTGAAAGGTATAAGAGGATGCCTGGTACACTGCAGGGGATGCTACAGAAGCAGAACTGACTAATAAACATATACCCTGATGGTTCCCAGCTGCAGTTCAGCATTCTAGTGCTGTGACAAAGTATTCCAACACAGGAAAAGATCCTGCTGCCCTGGCACATTATCCTGCAAAACTGTGAATACATCTTCCATTTAGACCAGTGAATACTGGTTTTCAAGGTCAGGCAGACAGCTGGTAAAATGCTCTATGCTTTTAGAGTGTTTTGTGTTTTCCTACGGTCTCCATTTCCCTAACCAATCCACTCTTACGCTACATAAGTAACCTCAGCAGGGGTCACCATGAGAGGGAAAATGCAAGCAGCATAAGAATGAGGAAACACCTACATACTGTGCCTTTGAGGAATTAAACAAGTCAGAGAAGACTTGTGTATGGCGTCTTCTTTCAAGAATCAATAAATCAGGTAGAGAGTGTGATCTTGGTGTGCACTGCCCTGGAAAAGGTGTGAAGCTGTGTTCCACATTATTAGGAGCTCAGACAAACAGAACTTCAATGAATTATTGAATTTTAAGAAAACAATTCCATATAGTGTAAGCTGGAGAAGAGAATAAAACATGCAGAGATCGAAAAGAATTGGGAGCTAGTAAATTAAAGAGAAAAGCGTGAAGAAAAAGAACCAGGAATTACTGCAGAACCCAATGAATTGCAGCACTAATAGAAAATGTTACCATTCTGCACTGGGCTTTAATCTAATTAAAAAAAAAAAAACCAAAACAAATAGGAATAGATTGTCTAGTTATCACTCTATTGATAAAACGACAGTTTCAGAACAAAAATCTAACAGAAGTTATTGCATTTGGTGATACACATCATCAAATTCATCCACAAAACACAGGCATTAAGATTTCTCTGAATTCATTCCAGCTGGAACCAGGTATAAAAAAACCCAAAACCCTAACAGTTGCTAGGAATGCACAACAATCTTTGTTCAGCTCTGGCAAAAACTAATTGTTCTGTCAGATAAAAGGTGAATGACTTTTTTTTTTTTGAAATCTTAAGTTGCTAAGCTTCAACTACCAGCTATTAGAAATGATCACTTCTGCTTTTGTCTATCACCATAAAGATCTTTCTGCTATCAAGTTCTGGCCTCCAAGCAGGTAGTTGCAGGCTGCCACCAAACAATATCAGACTTCTGTTTATTAAGCTGAATAAAGACAGCTCCTACCTGCAACTGGTTTTAACCAGCCTCTCTGGCAATAACTATTCAGGTACCTGGGCTTCACGTTTCAATTTCCTCTGGCCTATAACACATACTGCAGACAGGCTGTAGGCAAAATCTCTGAGAAATGGCCAATTTGCTCATGAAGCATCTTCAGGCTATGACACTGGCACAGCCTCCATGGTTTTTTTGGCTGGCAAAAGACTAAGCCAAGTACTTGCAGATACTGTCAAAAGCTCTGTTCAGCACTACAAGGCTTCAGGAATACTTGTGTCTCCAGAATTTTGTTATTTTTAACTTTTCCCAAGACTGTCATTACTGAGCACATAAACAGAAAGCACATGGAGAAAAGAAGAGCTAAGCCAATAAGTATTCACATCTATGCCTCTGCAACACAATCTAAGGTGCTAAAAAGGACAACACCATTTTGGATATTTCAGTCAGTGTCTAAGGCTTATTTAGAGGGCATCTCTCCCACTGGAATAATATCCTCCCACCTAAGACTGTGGCTGACCATTTCATGAGCTAACAAACCATGGTATGCTACACTGGTACTCACATAGGTTGGTTTTTTTACAGGTACAGAATAGAAGAAATAAATTTCACACTGGGGTTTTAACATTTTTCTGCTAGCATAGGCAATTTTTTTTCAATCACTACATCAAAGAACATTCATATGAGATCAAGAACTAGAGCAAGAAGACATATATACCCACAAGACTGTACACTGGAAACCTGAAAATACAAAAGCAATACATTTCATTCAGGTCATTCTTTTACTGCAATAACAAGAATAAATGCTACAGGTGATTCTTTTGGAAATGCCACATTCCAAATGCTCTAACTCGAAAAAAATATTTTTCTAGCTACAGAGAAATAACACTCTAAAATAATAAATTCATTGTAAAAGTCAAAGGGCAATAAATTCACTGAACTAAAATCAACAGCAATTAGCTTTTAGTTTAAAAACTACGAAATAAAATACCTGATTCTTCTTTAATGGAAGAGGCCTACCAACTTCAAAATTAACTGTTTTATGATAAAATTTAAGGTTTTCCTAGTTAAAAGAATTTCTGACCAAGTTCTGCTCTTTCTTATGTGGACAGCACTCAAAGTAAGAGGATGTGCCTCCAAGCAGCTCAGATCAGAAATGGATACTGCAGCTTCAGTGTAGGAGAATGCCAGAGGTGTAACCCTAAACTCTGCTGAAACTGGTGGCACAACTGATATAAATGGATCAGAATTTCTGCCCCCATATATTTTCAAAACTTTCTCTCCAACAAAACATTCAAAATCAAGAATATGAAAGATCTACAATTACTGCCATTTTCCACAGGATTTAATATTTTCCAAAGGTTCTTAAAGTCAAGTCCACAGGAGACATGGCAGGTGCCTATTTGCTCTGGCACAGAGCACAGATAATTTTTCTCTGTACAATGTTTTAGAACACAGAAACTGGAAAAAACCTGGTAGATAAAATGTTACTATGACTTCTGATGCAGCCATCGGATTGTTTATCTGCACAAAAATACACATAGTTTCAGCCTGTCATTTCCAGCTCACATTATTAATTATATTTCAATGCACCTCACTAGATAAGAGGTATAATCCAGCCAAAAGCATATAAAGGTTGTAGTCCAAATTATGCAAGGTGTCTTCCAGCTGATAATTCCAACAGGTAATGAACTGTTTAATCTTATGCAGCTTGGCAAACATGCCTGTTTATCTTTACCCAAGCCTTCAACATGCACATCAAACCAGAGATATCTTCTGCAAATATGATGACTGAATCTTCTTTTCAGTTAGCATCATACAAAGTTTTAATTATATTCTGTCTACTGCAATATTTTGTATAAATAAATAAACTAGGGTTCAAACACAACAACAAAAAAAGAGCAGTCTTTCAAATATCCAGTTTGATGTATTTCTTACATGATCTCAGCCTATCAGATGAAATCTGTCAGTCAACCAGAAAAAATACTAATTACGAGCACCTGTTGCACACAGACCACAGATTCTCTGCAATTATAGGTGACAAAATCTCTGGGCCTTATACTACAGCCTGCTACTACCATCTCCCGTGCTTAAATACCGAGTCTGCAGACCACAGACCTCACAACAGAATTGTAACAGAAGCAGCTGCTACCTCCACTCCTCATACAAGGAAATTGTGGCCCAAATCAACTGAAACATGAGCAAAACTCTCTCTGTTCCTGCTCAAGCAAGAAGAGAAATCAAACCAAGGAACACAGAGTTCCAACTCCTAATTCCAGGCATTAGCAATTCCTTTGTTTTCTGCTTTTTACTCCAGTTTATGTCTCCAAGGACAGAGGAAGATAATTATCAGATGAAAACTTTCAGTTCCTGAACAAGAGAAGGTACTTAACTCGGCTCCAAATAAAAAGATTTCCATTGCATCAGAGTAATCAGTTAGGATTTAATGGAAGTACAGAAAAAGACAATAAGCTCAGAGATGAACCCCAAGAACTGTAAATATATTTTCTCTGGGGAATCAGAGTCAGAAGAAATAATCTCTCTTTGTTCCATATAAATTTTCTGTATTTCTACTTTGGCATCTTGGTAAAAGATGTCAATTGGAAGAGGTTTTCTATTGTAAACCCTTCTTTAGGATAATGTATGTAAGCATTAAAACAATTTTAGGGACAAAACCCAGCTGTTCTAGAGAGGATTACAATTGCACTGGTTTTATTCTGGGTTTATCATTAGGTATTACACATCCCCCATCTTTTGGTAAATATTATCCATTACTCCAGATTTGGTTATACTTCTGCATATCTGTAGGTATCAACCCTACAGGATGATTAGAGCCCTGTGGTGATTCAAGTAACAAACTATGCAGCAGATGGTAATTTCATTCACTCTAAGTGTATAATTAATAAGGGAAAAGTCACCTGAGTTTGATTACATCCCTATTTTACAATATCTTAATTACAGAAACCTTCATTTAGTTTGTATCTTTGCTACTGTATTTGCAAATACCTCAAAGAAAACCTTAAACCAATAAAAGCAAGAAAGAATGAGGCAGAAATCACACTGCATCTGACAATCAACAAGAACAAAAACTGGAGAAAACAAACTTGTGTTCTGTGAGGCACATCTTGTATTCCAAATGGAATGGTATCCCAGGGTGTTTTTTCGCTTGGATGCACATACTCCTAGATGCTGTATGTGTATATGGCCAGTCAATTTCAAAGCAAAGATGAAAGATGAAAGATGATGTCTCAGAAAAGTATCTGACTTCACATTCAGTCAGTGAGGTGAATTTACCATCCAGGTAGGGAGGTACAATTCTTTACAAATTGCATGTATGTATGCAAGCATACAATTAGACTTGCACACTAATGTGAGAACACTGCCAAAACCCTTGAATGAAAACTTTTTGATGGAAATGTATTAATGTGCTAAGATTTTGAATCAAAATACATACATCTGAAAAAATACCTGCAACTAAAAAGTTAAAGAGTATCTTCAATCTCTGATTCTGCTGCAGCATAATCCTGTTCTAGGACATCAATTTTATATCAGTGATCTCAGATGACCCAAACCAACATTTTCTTGCTTACAGCTAAGAAAAAAAAATCTAAAACATTAACTGAATATAAAATCTTGTACTATTTTTACCTTCAATCTGCAGAAAGTCTGACTATTTGGAAGGACAACTGCCTGAGATTGGTTTCACTGAAGTACTACTTGAAAACATTTGAAAAATTGACACTATTTCTTAAATATTCAATCCGTCTCTATACTCATCCTCAAAAGAAAGTAAATGAGGCAAAGTATCCTAAAGGGCCCTTTGCACATTTCCGGGACTTGAAAATATCATGCCATGTTAATATAACTTGAACAATGTCAAAAAAATAAAGAAAACAAAGCAAAACCCATCTGTACAACACTGAGAATAAAGACCAAAATGAGCGTAACTTAAAATAAACCTGTGAACGCTAGGCCAACTCCTCACTGATTTTTTTCAATAGAACTTCAGATTTTAAAGAGAACAAGCACTGTTTTCTTGCCTCCAAACTATTAATGTTTCAAGATCAAGTTGTCAAACACATGCTGTAATTCCATCCAACAGGTCTTGACCAAATACATGCAGACAGTACCTATATGAAATGGCAAAATGAACTGAACCACAAAACCAATTACCTCAGTGCCTCCATTACCTCACCTGTGAGATAAGGTATTTACCTTTCTTTGAAAATTATATTGATCCTATCTGTTAAGTGTAACTACATATGTCATCACTTTTCTTGGTCGTCCTCCGAGCACTGCACCATCAGACAGCCCTTTCTACCTGCTTCAGAGCAGCTTCAGTCAGACACAGTATCTTTCTGCCAAAACTGGAATTCTCTTAGTACAACTTGTAGAAACAGCAGCTGTATACTACCAGGAAGAGAGTCTCACAATGAAATAAAACAAATTTCATAGCATGGTCTGCTCAAACTCCAAAAGTGGCAAACTTTAGAGAATGTTGGTTGGTTGTTACCAGGGCTAGTGTCATGCTAAAGTAGTTAGAATTGCATATGGGAACCTGCTCCATCTACTCAATGAACAGAAAACACTATTTTTTCTCTCTTTTTTAATTCTAAATTTCTGGCATCTTAGCATCTCCTTTCTAGCTAGTCATTAAGGAAAAAAAAAAGAAAAGAAAGAAATTTCAATCTGAGCCCAGTATCTCAGAAGATGCAGCTGCAGAATTAGAATCTAATGAAGAACGATTAAAATTGGTGGTATACAGTTTCACATTTATTCCAAATTTACTCATCTGACTTGCCTCTTCATACTTACTCTGTTGCCATGCAGTCAGCTGAAGAAGTTGAACTAAAAAGCAGAGCAATGCAGAAACCTAGAGCAGAGATGGCAAACCAGGAATAATTTGATATTACACCTGCCCCAAAAGTTTAATGCTCTGTGTATATAGCTGGCAACAGCATTTCAGATATAAAGGAAAAAATTGCCAGACATACTATCAGAGCTTTGTTTGCTTGTTTGTATGTATACCAGAACATTAAAGTATGCACATTGCATTATGGGGTTGAGGTTGCCTATCTCTCATTGCAGCAGGAAGCTGTTCAGTAACACTTTTCACCGCTGGATTGCACTTCAATGATTCCAAAAGAGCCACTCCATATTTCTGTGGCAGTAAACTTAAAAAACCTTGATGTCTTTATGCTTATCCTAGTTAATGATGAAATCATCATTTTCCCTGAAGAGAGTCAGCCTAAAACTTCAGACCAAGTTCTATTTCTTGCACCTAGTACATAATCACTTCTGTGACTGCAAAACCAGTATCGGGTCATTTCAGGAATTATCGTTCTGTGTAATTATGTCATACTGCTGTCTATAAAATATTATATAGGTATATAAAACATTTCAATCAAGTTATTACCATCAGATCTCCAAAGAAAGAGATAGAAGAGAAGCTCACCTTTGAGGATCAACAGAGAAATGCCGTGATCAAAAGATCCCCACAGGCACTGGTGGGCTTTGAACCAGGTTGCTGTGTCAGTTCAAGCTGCCTGAACATATATTTCATATTTCCTGCATTACACACATTTGCATCTAATTATACAGAATGTCCAGATTAAATTTAATACTGCCATTGTATTTATACAAACTAAACCTCTATCCTTCAAGTGAAAATCAGGAAGTATTTTACATATTGAAATGAACAACACCAGACAAGATGACCTTTATAATCACCATTATAAGAAACACAATTACAAGTGACTCAAGACATATGGCAAACTTAATTATGCTTAAACAGACTGGTTTCAAATCTTGTCAATCCTCACAAAAACTGATGCCTAAAATAAAAATGTATTTAAGATTTTAGTTACAGGAAATGCCTAGCAGAACTTACGCTTTATATGTTGCTAAATTCTACTGATAACGTTTATGAAAAAAGGCAATACCATAACACAGGAAAAACTCGTAACTACTTATATATTATTTAACAGAGATGATGTGGGTGACTTTGTGGAAGCATGACACAGAATGAAAATCATTAGCCTGAATTTGATCCTCAAAGCTTGACAACAATTTGATATGCAGTTACTGCCATTACAGAATTATAAGACCAGAATATGTACACGGGTATACATAACCTGAAAGATTCCAAGTGCTTCAAAAATGACCCAAGAAAATGAGACTCATGTTCACAATGAAAGAAATGCAAGCACAGAATAAGCATCACAGTACAAGTCCATGCAAACGCAGAAACACCAATTTTTCAAACAGAACAGCAGACAGAATATTAACAAGCAGAGGGTAATTACTCATGCTGTATTTGGCCAAGACAACACAAAAGGATCTCTGAAAGACTAGGCTTCTTGGGGGTTTTGTTGTCTTGTTATCCTTTTCTTTTCCTATGTGGACCTAACTTGTACACGCTGCCTGGCAGAAGGCTGCCTAGCGCTACTTTGGAGCATCAGTTGAATGTCAGCTCAGAATAAAGGATGCTACCAGCTGCAGTGCCAGTTCTGTTCCTGCATCACCAACAAGGATCTTATACCTTCTGTGAAAGCTAAATAGAGTGAACACTAGCTGAATCTGTTTAAGTAGACATAAGCAATAAGCTGTTTCATTTCACCACTCACTTTAATGACAACAAGCATTTCATGTAGGTATGACATGCAGAATGTAGTGACCTTGCACAAATTAGAAATGGACACACAATGAGACTCAGAGCAGCTTCTTCCTCATGGAAGCCCATCTGTTACACACTGTGTGGTTCTCCTTTAATGATTTATTTAAACAGGAGCAATCAAAAGGTTCAGCTTTTCAGTTTAGAAACAGATAATCACTCAGACACAGGACGAAGATAGAAACAATATGGAAACCCTGTTTGGTGCTGAAAAACTAGCATTGAGGAAGAAAATTAAAACCACCACCTGAAAAATCAGTAAAGCAAACCATGGAATCACTTTCATCATGTCATGGGCAGATACTGAGTTGGTATTGTTTGCAATAGTAAAAAATGGTGTAAAGTTGCTAATATTCTTTAGATATTTTCAAAAAGCATTACAAAAAATCAGTTATGAAGAGAAATAGAGAAGATTTTGTATAACAGCTATTAGTAAAAACAAACATTAAAAAAAGTCAATTTCCCAGTGGGAAGCACACTGCATATGCTTCTGTTATAAGATTTTCAATGTTGAACCCATCAGAATAAAAATGTGTCATTGAAGGAGAAAAAAAATATTTTTCAGTAAAGGTCATTAGCAGTCTGATAAATCACATCCTGTACAACCGTATATGTAGCACAGAACTGTATACACAATATCCGTAGCTTTTCATAAATATTTCAGTATACAATAGCCAGCATTATTTTAAGCAGCACCACCAGTGGTTTATGCTGCCCACACCATAATATGTCTTTGACTAATTAATTGCATCCTCCATATCAGTCAAATATGCAGCTTTTGGACAATGTAAAAAGATTAGGAGAATTTCTGTTATTATTTGAAGTACATTCTGAACACATTTTATTCTTCAGTAGCTAAGCCAAAATAAAAAAAATGGACTCGGGTAGGTTTCTCTTCTGCTAAGAGGACAAAATGCTATGAGATATTCTGTGCAAGCATGCAGAGTTTGTGTATTGAACAAAAGAAAGAAAAACTGAATGTGAAAGAAAATTCCAGCTTCCCAAGGATCCCTGCTGCTACACTCAGTTCATTGTTTAATAAATAAATCTGTTCAATTCCAGAAAGCTTTGCTGTACAAGCAGGATGGTAAGAGCTTTAGGACTTACACAAGCAATTCCTAGGACAATAAAATTCAAGCATGTCAACAAGAGTTGAGCAATAGAGACTAAGTATCTGCCTTCTTTTAAAAAAGGGGGTTTCTTTTAAAAAAAGGTTAAAAAGCTATTTTCATGTGCATGATAGCCGTTATTTTCTATTTTCTCTAGGAACTAATTCAGTATAGAATTCTACTTAAGATGATTTAGCAAGCACAACCTAGCAATTAGATTGAGAAATACAGTCCCACCGAGTTTTGTGCATACATACGCTGCGTACCAGGAGATGCTTTCCCAAAAGTGTAACAGGGGCAGAGAAAGGCTGAGAGCAGCCAGAAAAGGAATTCAGCACATGAGGCAGGAAAATTGTCCATTGGTACTGGCAATGAAAAAAAACACAACAAGAATGTAGGTTTCATTTCCAGCCCTGGGTTACAAGCACCAATCAATCCAAGCCAGGATTTATAAGCACAAACCAACAGTTTGGCAGACAGGCAAGTAATTAAGCTTCATTTGTCTGGAACACGGGTTTGGTTGTTTCAGGCCGTAAAGCTGTTCTCTTCCATGCCATAACAGAACCTTCTGACTTTATAAGGCAGGTGTGCTTAACTATCAAGCACAAGACTTTAAGTGAGTTTCCCAGGACCATTATGTTTTTTGCTGCAGCCTAGAAGAATGTAAAGCTCACGCAGAGTCACAGTACCACTTGATTTCACATCTGTTTATTGCAAGTGATTGATTCCATCAGGACTGATGCTAGACCATCAACTGAGAAACTGTTTCACCACCATTTCAGGTAAAATTACATAACCTTTGAGTCTTTGGTTTTCCTATCTGTAAAATGGTAAAGTTGATCAGTTTTATAGCAGCCTTTTGATGGCCTCAGAAGAAAGTTAATATCTAAAGGGCAAATTAGTACTATTCATCCCAAAATGCTAATACATAGTGTTACTTTTCAATGCTTCTATTATCAAATGGGGAAAACATATTTCTGAGCATCTCTAAAAATAAGAAAGGATTTTTTGTCAAATTTCCTTTATATGGAGCACTGACAGCTCTCAGTGCAGTAAGCCAAGTCTGATTTTTGCACTACATCTGCAATATCTTTTATACTTGGGCAGCTGGCATGGAGTGAGAAAATTCATTAACATGCTAATGATGTGTCCTATTTAAAATTCCAGCTCTGATTATTGTGTGATTAAGTCTCTTTCCTTGATGCCTGCTTCCTTATATCCGCATTACTGTGAGAAATCAACAATTATTAACAATTTAAAAAATAGGTGACCAATTTATACACGAGAGAAAGACAAACATACATATTTTAGCTTTTTTGTCGTTGTTTAATGCTTTCCAGACAAAGCGTTATCATCTTCAGTATAAAAAAAAAGTTTTCAAGAAGTTCACAGGCACAAAACATAACAATTCAAGTGCCAGATGATGTAGAAATAGACATGTATAAGAATACTACTGCAGAGGGTTTTAAGGTGCTATATAAATAAAGAGGGAGGGCTCCTTAATCAGGTGAAGTAAAAGACTATGCCTTGGAAACAACTGATAAGCAAGACTGCAGAGACAACAGGTCCAGCTGATCTGATTACCTTTGTCAAAGAAAAAACAAAAAAGCATCTCCTTTATACAGTGAAAGATTTAAAAACCCACTGACATATTTCAACTAGGATAAACCTTCAGAGATTAAGATCTTAGAATCATAGAATGACTTACATTGGAACAGACCACAAAGACCATCTACATCCAGTCCCTCTGCCATGGGCAGGGGCACCTTCCACTAGACCAGGTTCCTCAAAGCCCCATCCAACCTGGCCTTGAATGCTGCCAGGGATGGGGTATCCACAACTTCTCTGGGCAACCTGTTCCAGTACATCACTACTCTCACAGTGAAGACTTTCTTCCTAATATCTAATCTAAATCCACCAAATTCCAGTTTGATGCCATTCCCCCTTGTCCCATCACTACATGAAGACCCAGGAACCTCTTTCTCTGCATTGCTTTCAGTAACCTATGTTTAGTTTATGGACAGACACCTATTTCATATCAAAGTCAAAGCATAACACAAGTGTGCCACAAGGAGTAATCACATGTAACACCTGTACTGCACACCAGGACACAGATCAGCCAGCCTAGCCCTGATAATCTTTGCTATTTCAGTTAAGAAGCCCTTCAGAACAAGCTAATAATACTGGGCAGAAAGCTATTAATAAAATCCAGAGGACATTAACATCCTCAACTAGTAGAATTAGATGGAGAGGACTTCTCTCTGGCTTGTAGCTTTAAGTAGAAATTGTCAACCTAACCAAGAATGGGCAGCACCAAGCAATGGTACAACTCACACTAATTTTACTCACAGCATAGAGCACCTGAACCTGTGGTGCCCTACTAGCTCAAGGAACAAGCACCATATGAATCATGTACCTGCCAGACTACACTTCCCCAAAATTCACAGTCACCAAAACCAATGGGTTAACATCCCTTGCCATCAGAAGTCCCACACTCCTGCTGCACCTCTCATGCTGAGGCTGGCAGTCCCACCACACACTGGTGGGTGACATGGGCATGCCACCAACCAGCTCAAACTAGGTTTCTTGTCTACACTGACCTAGTGTATGGGATGGGGCAGGAACACAAGGAAAAGGCAAAACTACCTTTTTCCACAGCAACACAGATTTTACTGGCACACATAAAACAGCAAACCTGAAGCTGTAAAGTAAGTCAGAAGTCAGCTCCAATACCCCAACTCAAATCACACCTTTCACAGTGCAGACAAAGCCAACACACTTACATCCAGTTCTTTTAAACAACAACCAAAACAAATGGTAACAAAATTGCATTCCAATTATTTATGTTTTATTCTCTAAACAAAAAAGTGCTGTGCAAAGTAACAACTGTTTCGTAAAGGCGGATGTCATCTTCCAGACACCATCTGCATACTGTTTTCGAGGGTGTATCAGAAGGCTTATATTCAGTGAAATGCATTGGCATGAAACTCAAACTCAGCATTCTCAAACCTGAGTGAGTTCCCATTTGTTAAAAGAGAAAATAGTGTAGATCACATGCAAAGGAGGCAGAGATGAGGAAAAGGGAAAATCTCAGATCTCAACGTATGTCCAACTAGTATCTGCTTGACAGTTTTGTTTTACACAAGGATAAATTTCTCCTTACACCTACAGAATCACAATAAATTAAAAGAACAATTCACAAAGTAAACACCTAGTTTTTTGAAATTTATTGTCATAAATTGTGGGATAGTAGAGGTCAGATCAAGGAGATAACTCCTTACATCTACATAAATGCAAAAAGTCTATGAACTACTACCAATTCTGCTGCTTCAGCAAGAGTCTTGCAGAGGCTTTATTTAAAACCCTGCTGAAGAAAAATACAAAAGAGAAGTACATGTGTATTATAGGAAGCTTAATTGTCCTAGAAACAAAAGAGAAGTAAAGAGAAACAAAATGGACTGATTAGAAGGTCAGAACCCTTTTCAACTCACTTGCAAATCCAGGCAATGAGGAAGCACTGCCAGATGTGCATTTGTGGGTTTGTATCACAATGCACTAAGTCTGAGGAATAATTGTTAGAATTTTTATCTCTATTCTAAAAAAGAAAGTTCTTACCTAGTATTGTGAATATACATATTATTCTATGCATTTAAAAACCACTTAGATGTACCCAATTGCCTTTGTTTCTAAGATAGCTCTTTATCTACTGGCCTATGAAGAAACTTCATATACTTTTGAAACCAAGGCACCTTCCTCTCTTCAACCAACCTACTGCTCATAAGACCCTGAAAAAGGAAAGACATTTCAAATCCCTAGAGCTTTAAAGTAGTTCTCAGCAATACACTTAGCTGTTTAGAGGTAGCTATAGTAACAGTACATTTGTAGTCAATCAAACGTTCCTTAGCCTTTTCATTTAAGCAAGCAGCAAGCACTTTATCTGCTTAACTTTAGGTGAGAGTACAGCAGAAAAGAGAGTAAGCCAAGCCTAGGAATGACTTGGCTATTTGATAATTTGTCAGTAGCTTTCCCAGTAATTGCAGACAACCTCTCTAATTCCACCATGACACTACAACCCAAGCACACTGCTTACAGTTATATGAAAGCCGCATTTGGCAAGCTGTTTATACGCCCTTTCAAACATAAATTTACTATGAGAACATTTGCTTTCAGAGTCAGGCGTTCCTTGCACCTCATATGTTCAGACCATTCACCAAATATGTTATATATGTACACACTAAACATGTAGCTATAGATACTAAATGTGTTCCTATTGTCACAGACACATCTACTGCTTCCACATAAGCCTATACATTCCCCTGTATGTGAATACATGCACAGTACCATCATCACTATGATAAAAATGGGCTTAGAAAAGAAAGGTTTTGAGAACTGGGCTAAGACAGATTTCAAAATGTTGTATATTGCTGGGATATCCCTTCTCCCCCATGGCCTCCCTCACCTTCAGTGGAAGCAGCTTAGTGGATATTGAGCATATTGCTTATCTAGGTCCTGGCCAAATTTTTCTCAGAAAAAAAATATTATGCTTTGTGAAATGCAGAATTGTTCACCAAATCGAGCACATTTCCCAGAGCTCAGGAGTGAGCAAAAAGCTGTAACAACCTGTAAGCTACTTACCAAAGGCAGTCTCTCCCTGTTCAAGCTCTTGTTTCAGTCTGGTGTAATCATCCTTAATTCTCTCTAATTTTCGGACATTTCTGGCACTCAGAACCAACAGTTCATTGAGAAGTCCTTCCAGTCCCTCCTTCTCAGTTGTTAATGATCTTATTTCTTCTGTGAGATCCTTCGCAGTGCCAAAATTACTTCCTGCATGTTTTGTCGGGGAAGGAGGAAGAAAGAAAAAAGACAATGAAGCAGATACTTGCAACATCAGTAGGTTACACAGCAATCCCGGGAAATTAGGCAATTACACTTCTCAACAGCAACTGAAAGACCTATCTGGGGGAAAAGAAAGAAAAGCAAAAACTGCTTTGCAAGCATCTATTTCATTAACACTACAAAAAGAATAATAGTTGTTGCTGATTTAACCTTATACACACAGAAATGGTATTTTCTTTTTGGTGCAATTTATGTTTTGCTGGAAACATGTTCCTAAGGGTTCACACTTCAGATAATGTCATACTGTGATTCATTGATCACTGCGGTGTGATCTGTCAGACCATTTCCTTCTTTTGGAGGACACCTCAACTCACAGTATTTTTGAAACAGAGGCTGTCAAATTGCTACTCCCTGAAGTACTTCCTCCTTGAACAAAGCAGCACTATGCTGTTGTTCATAACAAGCACCAGAAAGTTGTTTATAAATTACACGTTGCACTTCTTAAATGGCATGCACCTCATGCAAAGACCATCAGGAGATGTTCTTCTCAGTCTATTCAGAAGTCAACAAGTCTCTACTTCTGGCTCTCTCTGAAGCATGAAACCTCAGAGACAGGTAGAATACCTTAGCAGCACCAGCTTCCACTGTTCTGGTGGTTTTAAAAATATTCTGCTCCTTTGGACTTGAATTCAGAGTCAAAAGTTCAACTCCCAACTGGTTTACACTGTAGCCTAGTAACATTTGCCCACTTAACCATTCTGAAAACCATCTTTGTAAGCAGCTGGAGGGGAACATTTCCTTACCTCACAAATAAATCTTCTGTAATAAATTGAAAATGATAGTAAGATACTCAGCCATTAAAATATTTTAAATAGCTGTAGAGTAACTATTACAATGCTACATTTATATAGCTGTACCCAACTCTTTTCAATGACTGAGATACTTGGCTGGGGGGGAAAAAAAAAACCACGCACAAGAAAAACAAACAAAAACACCCACCACACTTTTAAGAACACATGACAAAAAATTTTTCCATGTAGAATTGCCCAATAAAAGACAGAAGATCTCTAGAGCCCAAGAGTTCAACTTTGGCATCATCATAACTTAGCAAAAAGCTTGTGCTATGATCTAATAAGTAAAGGCATCTAGCAAGTCAAGGCACTTAGAAGACAGCCTTGAAGCAAATATTAACATAAAACACATCCAGTCACACATATAAGATATCTCATCAGCTTCTGAAGTATGTGCAATGCCTTTAGACTTATGAAATGGCTTTATAATACCAGTAGAATTATTCAGATATAAGGGTTTCTTCAGTTTTTGTTTCAGAAATATAATAAACTTCTGCTTAGGCATATTTAAAAGTATATTTTCAAATATTGAAGAAATAATCTAAACCATCAAATCCACATCAGAATATCCTAAATTGTGGCATTCTGTTCTTTTGACCTGGTGTCTCAAAAGCATTGGTCAAAGTCTTAAACAGGAATGGTTTGGGGCTGCTGTTCAGTTTCTTCAAGACAAGGGAATAAGAATGGGATGCAAGTATTTACACTGGTCAGAAGATGGCAAACCACTACTAGCTGCTGTCAAGAGAGGCTCCATTACTCCAGAGTGCAAGAGTGAATGGGAGCACCTTTGGCAAATAACTACAACCACTCTCCTGGAGGAAAGATGCTGTTGCAAACTCAAGTGGTCATATAAGGACAGGTGTGCCAAACAGAGGCTGCACATTCTAAAATTTTGGGAAATACTGTATCAAATAAGTAAGGTTTAAAGACTGAACAATGCCAAGTGTGGTAGTCCTGCTTTGTGTTTGTTTTTTTGGTTGTTTGGTTGGTTGGGGTTTTTTATCCAAAGGCTATGGTAGTTTCAGTCAACCTCTTCTGGACTTAAAGCAGATGTTTTCTTGGGGATTTTGAGTTCAAAAGCCCCTGGCTTCCAATTCCCAGCTAAACCCCTGTTTGCCAGTTCTGTCTTACACAGAATTATACAATTAAATAATTATGAGTATGCTTTACCAATAGTAAGATCTTATGGCTTACCAGTGCATTTACTGGGAAACAACAGCACAAATATTATCTTTATCTGTCACATTTCCAAATGGGCAAAACAAAGCAGCAAGATAAGCAAGACAAAAATCACTCGAAAAAGGGCAGATACTCAGATGCTTCTAAGGCAACAAGAATTAAACAGTTCACCTTTATGCACCTGAACTCATCCCAAGCATCAAAACACAGGAGCCTTAATAAAACATGAAGGCAAGAAAATCTTCATTAGAATTTGGAGCCTGCTTTTACATTTCAGTAGACAGCAAGGAAAAAGATATGATATTGCATATGAAAGTTTTATACATACTGAATGGATCTTAAATCCCAGAGGAGAAGTTTATATCAAAACTGAAGCTATAAGAAAATGGCACCTGCCCAAATGTAAAAAAACCCACCCTACCTGATGCAGCTCCCCATGACAGCAGAAATATCTGGAAGTCTGCAGTGAAAATTCAGAAGAGCATATAAAACTCATACACCACAAGTGCCATCAGTGAACTCTGACCTCAATCACAGTAACTAAAGTTACTGGTTTCTAAATGTCATAAGAAGGTTGATTTAAAAACTAATATATAATCCATAGCTACCAGCATTAAAAAACATGACCTCCTGGGTTTTTTTGTTTGTTGAGACAAAGTCATAGTGGATGCTATAGAAACATTCTGAAGACATATGTCAAGTTCTTTTATTCTGCTAATATCCTGAAAATGTTAACATTCCTCTTTTTTAGGATAAAAATAATTATTTTTGCCTAAGTGAACACAATAGCTGCTACTTTCTCAACCACTCAGAGCTATGTTTTATACAGCCATAGCAGTGAGAATTCTGGTTGGGTCACATTAGATAAGTTAGTCGTAATGCTTCCCAGGAAGCTCAAAAATCACTAAAGGTCCTCTTGCTCAGAACATCTGTAGACACAATAAAGCTAAGGAAATAATAGTTTAAGACTAAGGATGAGATTCTAATCTAAACCAAGAAATGAGACAGGGATTCTGTGAAGCGGACTGAAGAGCAAAATGCCATTTTTCCCATCTTTCCTCCTGTCTCACAGCGATACTTACTGGATATGTGCAATTTTAGCCACTGCATACATGTTCATAAAAACATACTGGGTGAAAACTGGTGCAGCAAATGGGGAAACAGACAAATTCAGAAAACTGTTTATAAATGCCCAGGCTAGAAAGTTTGTTGCTCTATCAGAATTTTAAATCTATTCCATTTCATAGAATCACAGAATAGTTGGGTTGGAAGGGACTTTAAAGATTACCTAGTTCCAATTCACTGCCACAGGCAGGGATAACACCCACTAAACCAGATTACTCAGGACCCCATCCAGCCTGCCCTTGAACATTTCCATTTCAACTGGAATAAGTGTGTGAAACCAACAGTGCTTGGATGAAATGAAGGGTAGGGGGAAGGAATAACCATATGAAATAAAGTTGGGATTACAATAAAATCTGAACTCATTCACATGAACTCAGCCAAATTGATTATACCTCTACAAGCACAAAACTGAAGTCATATTTTCACTTTCCAGCTAATTTGAAGTATCCAATGCTCTGAACAGGTAAAATAACATGCTTGCCGTACACTGTCATAAGGAGTTGAGTATGTACACTTCACTTCGAGGGACTGAACATTACCATTATCTCAAAAGACAGCAACAAAAACCCAGTTCAAACTTCCTCCTTAATCTTGCCCTCTGGGGCTTTTCTCCTCACATGCATCCTTCATAACCTGCTCTTTACAGATAATGACATCAGGTAAGCTCCAGCAGCTTCATGTGAATGCCAAAAATACCAGGCAGACCAAGCAAAACAACACACATTGGAAAAAATAGTAATAAAAAAAATCCCCAGGTAGAAAGTATCTACGCAGTTGCTTTTACTTACTGTAAATATTGGTGTATTTACCTTCTTTCCACTCTTCCCAAAACTTTATTTGTATGGGTACAGCTAAATAGTACTCTCCACATCAAATATATTTTCTCTATACATAGTTACATGCCACAAACTCATGCCCATTGTAACAGCTCATTGCAGATTTTACTATTCTGGGCAGATTGTTGCCCATTTAGTAGCCTTGAAATAACATATTATTATTCTGATAACATTTGTCAGCAACAAATTGACTAAAAATATGGCTTGAAATCTATCCCGTTTTGTATAATAACAACAAATGTGTTATTAATTGAACTTTATTAAATATTTCCTCCTCCAAAATGCAAGACAAAGTTAACAGCTCATAAATTTTTTATTCACTCTCATATTTATGGTAGAAATTACATACATTCAGTCACCATTATTTATATTTAAAGCAGAGAGGTAAGTCCCATCCCTACTGAAACTATTTCATTGTAGTACAAACAAAGGACCAATTTTTGCATTACTAATAGAGCATGCATATTGGATAGTGTCTTGAATATAAGAAAGAATAGACTGGTCATTCTTTACCATTATCTAGAACTTAATTCTTCATAGACTAAACACCACTACATTTAATAATTCATAAGAAAGTGAAAATTTATGTTTTAGCTTAGGGCATTTGCCACCATAGTATTTATCAAGGGCACTGGAATTCAAGGCTGAAAAATCCTCTACCCTGTGGATTAATGAGAATACAAAGAGATTCCAACACCAGAAAAGAAATTGAAGAAAATAAATATCATCCACCTACCCACAAAGAAAAGAGAAAAAGTTAAATACATGACACAAATGTAAGATTCTAGAAGCACTGCCAGTTTACTTGCACGTCTGAAAAAATAAACAGCAAATGAGGGACAGTCTACCATCTCCTGTAACATTTTACAGCATTCCAGCATATTTGAATTGCAATTATTGTTTTTAAGCAATAACACATGCCAACACTTTTATGAAGCATAACACAACTGAATGATTGATGTGATCCTGAAAGGTAATTGCCATCTAGAAGCAGGCGAGAGACCCCACAGACATATATTTGGAGGAGCAATTCTTGGCCACAGAGAGCCTCTTGTACCCAGACTGAATCAGTTGCCACAGAGCAACCCAAGAATCAAAAAAAGAAAATAAGGGGGGAAAAAAAAGAAAAAAAAAAAAGGAGGGGTCCAAAAAACACCAACCACATTTCAAATCAGTAATAACTCAAAGGTTCAATTGAACATGGTAAATGGAAAAAGGCAGAGCTTTGGAAGATGGCAATTCAGCAATACTGAGACACAGCGTGTGCCAAGGAGTAATAGCTGTTGGTGATGGACCACCAGATGGGTCTCAAGTGCCTACACTGGGGGTGACAAGTAAAGCCCAGGAGCGCATTAGTGCCAGTAACTTACTATGTGCATTAGCCAATAAATAGTGATTGCAAGTCATGTATAATTCTCTTTCCGTGTGGTAAAGGATACACAAATGAAACGGACTCCAAGGTGCAAGGGTCACACAACAGCACAGACATGCACACAGGCTTCCCTACATAATCACTTCCCCCTCCCTCATAACTCCCAGTCACTATCACCATCTGCATTTCAATCTCTGGTTCTTTTACATCTACCCTCTTCTCCCGCCTTTGACTCCCCCTCGCTACCACTACCCAGTGGAGAGGAAGGGACAAGCTGAATGTAGTGAAACAGCCCAGACCTGATCCCCATGGCCCTGGGGACTGCATGAAATCATCAGCACCCTTTGTACCTACCAGACCAGGAAAGAAAACCAGAGAAAGATCAAGGAGATAAATGTGCATGACACCCAGGTTTAGACCCCAAAAGTGTCCAGAGGTTTGTCACCTTGTCTTCCTGGACAGTCAGTGGAAAGAAGAATATCACTGTCCCCTTCCAAAAGTGTTTTCTCACATCCCCTCCAGACCACAGCACAGCCTTTTGCTGGGCTGACAGTACCTTCCCTTCACAGCTGTCCCCATCTAACATACCTGCTTCAAGCACAAAGCCACAGAAAAGGAACTGCCAAAGAGATAACTCAACCTTCTCTCCCGCTCCAGGGGTAGCTGCTTAGGTAACAGGAGGGAAAAAGAATAAGTTGTTACATGACTGACTTCTCCAACAGAAGCAAAGATTTTCTGCTGTCTGGTCACATATCATGCTGGAACTTCAGCTACAACAAATTATCCTTGAAGTTCACTGAAAACCAGTAACATCCAGTGGTCTCATTTGGAAATGAGATTAAAAAGAGAAACAGCATAGTGTCCTGCTTTTGGCTGGGATACAGTTAATTTTCTTCTTAGTGGTTGGTTAAGTGCTGTGTTTTGGCTTTAGGCTGGGAATAACACACCACTGTTGTAGTTGTTGCACAGTAGTGCTCACCCTAAATGAAGGGGTTCTCAGTGTCCCGTGCTCTGCCAGCCAGCAGGTACCTCAGAAGTTGGGAGAGAGCATGGCCAGAACAGCTCACCTGACTGGACAAAGGGATGGTCCATACCACAGAACATCATACCCAGTATATAACTGGGGAAGTTGGCTGGAAGGGGCCAATCACTGCTCAGGGATGGGCTGAGTGTCAGCCAGCAGGTGGTGAGAAATTGTATTATTCGTCTCTTGACTGTCTTGAGTTTTATTCTCTCTTTCCAATTTTCCTCCCCACCAAGAGCAAGGCAAGCGTCTGTGTGGTACTTAATTGCCAGCTGGGGTTAAACCACAACACATAGCTGTCTGAAGTCTGAGTGACCATTAGAGAGTTGGTTTGGGGGACTCACTAGCACTGTTTTTCAAATGAGTTAATAGGCTTGCCAAAAAGCACATCATTTGCACCAATCTGCAGTGGCAAATTTCACTTCATGGAGCACAAAGTGACTGTTGTGGGAAGACACACCAATACACAGCATTGCATGCTGGAGCCAGACATTGTAGTCATGAAGTAGAATTAATCTCAATATTTCTCTGATCCATCAACCCAGACTGCCGTTGGAAGCAGAAATCTGAAAGTGTGGAATCAGCTATGTCATCTGACAAGATGCAGACCTCTGTTGGACTCCAATTCATCAAAAAACTGAGACTTCATGAGAAGGCATAAAGAGGCAAGTTCTCCAACCATTACCAAACAACAGTTCTCAGAAACAGGAAAGACAGAAGAAACCGGAGCACCATTGCCTTCCAATGAAAGACAAATTAAGAGCTGGCTGGCTGGCTGAAAATGTCCTTCAACCTGCACTGGCATCTTCCAGCCTGATGGCTCTGTCCACTCTCTAACATACTAATTCCCAACAGGAATACTTGGCACCAAAGCTGGAAAGCTGGGTTTTGGGGGATTTTTTGTTACAGTTGCTTTCCGAGCCATGCAGAACTTGCCTTAAATGAGCATCAAAGAGCAGCCAAAGAGGCAGCAGTCCTAACATAAAGCTTTGTGAAAAATACTATCCAGTAGTTATGTCATGATACATATAAACTATACTTCTACACCGACATAAGGGAAAAAAGCCTTATTGTTGTACTGCTGAAAATTATCCCACAACAGCATTTCCAAGCAGCTCCCACTTGCTAGTATTTAATGAAATAGAGGTAATGCTAATTATAAGATGATGACATATGATCTTACTTGTATAGAGTTTTCAGACTAAAAATTATTTGGGTTTGTTTTGGGTTTTTTTTAACTACTTACAAGTCACCTCACTAACTTCTGTGTTTGGACCTAATTTGTATTTGCAAAGACATAAGGAAAGGTAGTGACATACACCTCATAGATAACTACATAATGAATTCAGTATTTCATTCATGCCTGCTTAGCTCTCCACTAAGCCACTTTCTGGCTACCTTGTCCCATGTTATTAGGCATTCTCAAGAGAATAAAAACCCACGGAGCCTATGAAGACATTGTAAAATGTATCAAACAACTTCTTGTATTCAAATACAGGAAACAAAACAGACTAAAAGTATGTTTTAATTTGCATCCCCCTTCCTATTCTCAAATTATTTTCTAAGGAAAAATGCAAAACATACAATTTCTCATATATGATTTGCTCTTGTGTAAAACAGCCGGAAGTATGAAAGTTTTAATATATTTCTGCAGTTATGTTCACACTTGTTTACACATCATCCTATTTGAACATTCTTGCCAGATTCCAATTATTGCCATTTATTCCCTCCAAAAAATTTTGTGATAGTCACACAATGCTAAAAGAAAGAGCCAAGATAACATACTGCCATGTTCTTCCCCTATGTAGTGGCACATTTTTTATGAGCATGTTAAGAGCTACTTTAAGAAGCAACTGTTATAACAATCACGTACAGGTTTCTAAGCACTGACATTAAGGTGGTTTGTGGTAATAAAAAAAACCCTACTAGATGCTAAACGAGAAGATTTCATTGATAAGTATTTACAAATGTTTGCATCAACAGTAACATCTCATGCAATCAGGAGTTCTTGCTAGCTATAATTAGCTAAAGCTACTAGCTTAAAAACCCATGAACAATATAAGATTCTAGTAATTTGGAGAAAAATGTTGGACTAGCATCTTGGGACTATTAACTACATGTTATTTGTCACAACAAGCGAATCCAAACAGAAGTGAGCTGTTGATATAAAGAATCTGAATTGTAACTGTTGATAGAAATACCTCTTGAACATGTAAGATGTAAGGATGGGCTTCTTTTCTTTTTCCCATATGAAATCTCACTGGGATTTAATTAATCTACTGTATTTATTCTATGGCCTTCAATAATCCAAACAATCACAAATCTTCTTTCTTTCTTTTTCAAATTTAATTTTACACTTTTTCCAATGAGAAAATAATAGGGAGGAGAGATTTACATACATGGCATTGTCCCTTACGTTTTCACAGTATCATTTATTATGCAGCCTTAAAATCCAAGGTATTTTATTGACAGGACTAACAGAATTGTTATGCTTACAATGCATTTATTGTGGTATTTTCCTCTCAAAATAAGACCAATAATAATCTTGCATTTTCTGGTGCAAATACATCAATACTGTAAATCAATGTACTTGAAATAGAAAGTACATCTCATGTAGAAGATAAATCTTGTCTGAAGCTATCAAGGTAGCCTTTAAAGGCTGAGGTATATATCATGTTTTCCAAATCATCACATCATTATGTCACCACACATAAGCTCTGAAAACTAATCTATCACTTAATGACTATATTCTTAAGCTCATCTAACTTAACTTTTGAGATAGTTACCTTTTTGCTTTGACACTGTTCCAAAGTCACTTAACTCTTACTGCTTCCTCAAGAAAAATGGTGTGTTAAATGAAAATGATGTGACATTTGTTTAGAGAAAACCAATTGTTCTTAGTATCCATTAGTACTGTTCTTGAGGAAACTGCTTGAACGAATTATCTATCTGCTGCAGTAAAAAAGTAGAAGTAACAGATATTTTTCCCTGCCTGATGCTCCCAGACTGAAAATTCTTCTACCTTCTAATGATTTAAGATATCCAGGCTGTTAATTGTTAGCTGCCTGACAGATTAGGGCAAGTATACATATAGTATCTTGCTTAAATCTTAACCAGTATTTAGAATGTTAAGACCTACTTCTTAACTATGCCTTATTTAAGAGGTGTCATTCAGTTACACCTAATACAGGAATACACAAAACCTGAGTAATTCAGCCTTTTCTGTATTATTCACTGCTCACTGTTTTTGCCTTGTTAAGCAAATAAAAAAAAAACAAACCACCAAACTAAAAACCAAAACCACCTCCTATTTTATGTCTTCCTACCTCTTTCCTCTTCTGCACTTACCAAATCTTTTCTTCCTGACTTGCTTCTCTGCTAGCTGCAATTCACTCTGCATCCTGGCTTTTCTGATTTTATTCACTTCATAGTCTAAGACTGAACTATTTCTGGGTTTTTTAAGATATTTTTTTCTCTTTCAGGTGATCAGAGAGACAATTTTTTTATTCTTATATCTCCCCTGTATCCTCTGCATAAAACTCTGCATTTAACACAAACAAGTGCCATCACATCAACTAAATATATCTGCACTTTACAAGGAAGTAAAGAAATGACAATATCCACTACCACCAAATTACCTTTCATCCTTGATTTTCAACCAGTTCCATCTAGAATTTTACCTTAGTAACAAGTTAGGATTGTACCATTCACAGTCAATAAAATTCCCCGAAGTAAGAGACTTTCAAAGCAAGAGTAAAAAATAAAGAAACAAAGCTTCTTATCCGTACAAAGAAATTGCACCGATACTTCTTCAAAAGCACAGACAGGCAGTCACAGTCAAAGTATTGTGAAAACAATTTATAGAAACAGCAACATGAAACTGTCTTTGGAATTTACACCTGAAACAAGCAACTTCTTTTAAGAGCTAACAAGATTAAAATACTGTTATGATATAATCCTCAAGATGTCATTCTTTCTCAGTGTCAGACTTATACACAGCCTTTCCGGCCAAATGCTTCCTACTGGCAGCATGAAGCAGCTGCATGTCCAGTTTATGGGCTATTTTGTTCTTAAGGAAACCATAAAATGGCTGCAGAAAACTTTGACCCTGTTTCTGAAAGTGAGAAAATTACCTACATTCAAATAGCCCATGGGTAGAGACGGATGATTGCTCAGCTTACCATGTACAAGTGGACAGAGTAATAAAGACAATTTCCATTTTGAAAAGGCGTTACAAGAATTAATGAAATTGAGCATGCCAAGCACCAACACAAGATCTGGGCCTTAATTTCCTTTAGGACTTGGTTCAAGTTGGACATTATCCACTTCTGGCAAACAAGCCATCTGACACTGCACAGGATTTCATTTTAAAATAATTTGTGTGCCAGATAGATTATTGTATATAACTGATAAATCACTCATGGAGAGTTACAGCATGTCACCTTGGCATGTATAAAATCCCTTTAGCCTTTCTTTACTTGGTGCAACACACAAACTCCTTGAGCTCCAGTCCACATTCCTTTCTACTCAGCTTCCTCCCTAAGGCAAGTGTCTAGCAGAGAGACACCACCTTAAACATTTGAAACCATTTGCTGAATTAGAAATCCCACTACTGCCAGCTTCAGAGACAGAACTGTGCTTTGCTTTTTCCCTCGGTGAGCAGTGCAGTAATCTCAAGTAAGCTGCATGTTGAGCTGTTATATATCAGACTCTGTAATCACATTTCAGTGTTTTACTGGTTGTAAATAACATGCATGAGTGCTCCAAGGACAAAATTGCTCTTTTGCTGCCAACATTAGTTGCTTAATGATCTGAACAACAGAAGCTGCCAATTATTGTATTCCGTTTTACAGTGCCATTTAAAGCCACCCTTGTAATTATGATACCTTAGTTATATATTTATAACTCAGCTAGAGAGCTCTAAGCATGTAAGTTGTAAGGTCGGGGAACAGCTATTGATAATTATACATCAATTTCACTTATGGAAAAATACAATGGTTTTTGCATGTTTACTGCCTGTCACATAGCATCTGCTTTGCCAGTAATTCCACACCACGGAGAGGGGTCTGAAGTACCTTAGACAATGCATGACACAGCCCCATTCTGCTGGACTTGCCAGGTATCTACACAAGCGCATCAACAGCTTTTCCTAAAAAGTCTGTTATGAAAAGATCAATAACTGCTCTAACACATTCCTTACCAATGTTACTCCTTGTCATAACTGAAGACTTACCTGAAACAGCCAGCACTTTGGCTTCAAGTAGAGCTGGTAGTTGAGTCTCAATATCACTCACTTTCCTCCTCAAAGTACTGCAGAGTTTCTGACTCGTGCACACCTAAATCGAGGCAGACAGCCATGATATATAATTCATTCATGTAAAAGTATAAGGCAGTTGAAATGGAGCTTCAAATGCTTTTGGTTTACAGACACGACATAACATCCTGCAGCGAGGTAAAAAAGCTTAATAAAAAGTGATGTCTTTACAGAAATACCCAACATGAATCAAAATTTTCAGGCTTTGCTGCACATTCTATTATAAAAAGAGGGAATGGTATTAGCATTAGCTAACTGCATGAGAGAGGATGTGTTTCACTACTAGATACTGAGACTGCACACAGAAGAAAGGCCATCTTCGAAATTCTGTACAATTTCAGTATTAACAGTGATGGTTGGAAAGGAGCATAAAAACTCTAATGTTTGGAGATTAAAATGCCATAACACACAGTGTACAGCAATTTTTATGCACAATATACTCTGCTCCCCATCTTAACTGAAAAAATAAAGGAAAAGCAGCCCTATTTTTGCACCAGCAATAAATAAGGCTATACCAGCTCAATACTGTATTTTGCTTCACAATCAGGAAACTGGGGTTCAGGTTTCTGACTTTCTTTTTTCTGTCTTTTTAACTGGAAGTTCTTCAGCAACCAATCAGGACTGGTATTAAAAACATAGAGAGAGACAGGAGGGGAAAAAAGTGTAAAGGAAGTTCAGCTATTTCGGTACTTTACATTTCAGCATACATTGCCGCCTCAAAAGAATCATATGCAGCATAACACAATTCACACAACTCCCCCATATTCAAAAATATTGGAGCTTACTCCATATTCCATCATTTGGGAAGGAAACAAAAATGAACAAACAAAAATCCTTCATTGAACTAAGGCAAATCCCTTGTTCTGAAGGCAGATGTCAAACACTTGCTTAAAATTGTAGCTGACACTTAAGAAAACATTGCATTCATTGGAACCAAGGGTAAACCAATAGACAGGATAGGCACAGGCCAGTTCTGAAAAGATGTGATGTGAAATGACATCTCCAGGGAGAAGTTTCCTTGCTTTCCTTCACTTTTTCCTCCTCCTCAAATACCAGTGCCATGCTGATTAACAACAGCACAGCTATCACTTCACTTTTTAAGAGCAAAAGCCTTATGAGTTCTAGTGAATTATCTGTTTGTACAATTAAAGTATAATAATTCAGACATGACACTAACTGTAAATCATTTTAAATTAATAATACTCTCTTGCTTTAGCTGAGATTATCTGTTATCCATAAATGGGTCATATTTTTTTTGAGTCAACAGAACTATCCTCCAAGCAGTAGCTGTTACTATCTAAAGACTTCAGAGTCATCCTATTAATTTAAAAACACATACCTCATCACTTCTGCACCTACTGTAATTTTTCAGTTCCCAGATATCTTGCTTTGTTTCAGTACTCCCTTCTAAGTGACTCACCAACTAATTCAGCTAAAATGTTGTTAAAACCCCCAAACCTGCCAGAGGTGAATAAATGCACCCAAAGAACCCAAAGGCCATTTCTGTCTCCCATCTCCAAAATAAATCTGAAAGTTTTTAATGACTTCTTTCTAAGCAGTGCTCTCTCTTTAGGGGCATTGAATGGCTCAGTGAATTGCAATTAGATGGGGAATCTTTCCGCTCCAGGAAAACTGCATGAATATATCCCATGCTGGTAGTAACTTAAAGTCATTATCACCAGACAGCTGTTTGGCAATTATGCAAAATAAGCTGGGAGGTTTAATCAGTTTCTAGTGAACACTGTCCACTTTGTAAGCACTACTGTCAGAACAAAGCTTGCTCGTGCTCTTTATTAATGGACCAAATGAAGGGACCAGAGGCTGAAAGGCAGTTCTAACTCAGAGATGATTCTTCTGGAACATGAGATAAGTGCATTGCCGAGCCTCTGCTTGTATCTATGTCACATGTACTCTGTAGATAAATGAACAACATTAATCTTCAGACCTATCATACGGCATAGTTCAACAAAACTAAATGAGCGACTGGAAAAGGCAAAGTAATATCCCCGAAACTAATAGCATTGCTTCTGTGTTACATCAGGGCTACTCTACAAGCTCCAATTCTTTTCATTTTTTCTAATTATTTTATCTTAATAACAGATACCACTACTCATTAAAGTAGCTTATTCAGCCACTAAGGAAAGATTATTTCTTAGCTAACAAAGATGGTGAACATTCAAAAAGCCAGTGTCCTCCTTTGCTCTCAGCGAGCACATCACCCTCCTCTAACCAGTCTCACTGCAGATGTCTGTGGCCCCAAGCAATGCCCTTTCCCCATTCTCACTGACCAGCTCTGCTGCAGCCCACAGATCAATGAGCTCCAAATCTAAAAAAAAAAAACTCCCTTTCAGTTTCAGGGAGGTTCTTTACAGCCAAGTATTAATGTATCTATTTCAAAATCCTCTTTAGTGGTTTGTGAGGTTATTTTAATGCAGACTTAAAAAAAAAAAGAGAAAGGCTTCTGTTTAGGAACATACCTTACAAATCTGCGTTCAGACACACAAACACTGCTCAAAAAAGCAGTCTATCTGAAACCAGTGGGAAGCTGGTTAGCAAAGATATGTGGAATCAAGATGAAAAGCACCAAAATACCAAAAGCAAATTTGCCCATTGTCATCCTCTTCCACCTTTCCAGCATATGATGTTAATGTGAAGCAGCAAAAACAGGGACAAGGACAGCAACTAAAGTGCTGGAATTCACTCTTCCTCCAATCAGCTCAAGAAAAAGAAATAAAAAAATTCGAGTAACCTTCACATTTCTTTACAACAGCACCTTGGAAAAGATAAGGAAATTCTCTTAACACTGCCTGAAGGAACAAACAGTCCTCCTGGTCTCCCACACAGCACAGTCTTGCCATTAGTCAAAGCAGATACTCATTTCTGAAGGAAGGTGGTGAATAAGGGAGATAGTTCCCTTCATCAGTAGGGGAAGCTTAGCTTTCACAGTCACAGCTGCAAACAACACAGATGAAGCAGACAAGGCCATAGAAATGGCAGCAGCAAAAGGAGAAAGACCTTTGACAAAGGAGTGTTTTCCCCATACAATAAAAAGGTTTAAAAGACCAGCTCTATTTAGTTTGAGATTAAAATAATAGGATGAGATAATCTGAATAAACCAAATAGTAAACTAATTTGTAGGAGTCTTATTACATGCTTCTTATTTATCTTCTCCAATAGATAAAAGCCATCACATAGGAATGGAATCTAAACAATATTTTATCCATTGAAAATTTCAAGAAATATGCAAGCGGTGGAATTCTACCTCACAGACTTTTCTACTCTTACCCAATGTCTCAGGTTTCATTGAAAAAGCCTCTAGATACCACAGCTGCAAAATGGAACCTCAACAGGGGGAGAAGGCAAATTCTGGAATTGATGTTTTAGTTTACAAATAGCTTGAAACAACATATCACTTCATGGTACTGTACATCTTGTTCATTTTAGCAGATGAGCTGTAGGTCAGTTACAACAATCTTCTTGACACTATATGCACAGTCATTTAAAAAATACAGGGGGAAGCATCATGTTATAATGGTCTATATCAATTTTCCCAAGATGTGAGCATAACCAAGGAACAGAGGAGATGAGCTCAAAATAAAGTAGAAGAAAAGGAAGGAGAGGTATTAAGATACAGTCTTTGAACAATCATTTTAACAGTGAATGGTAAAAGTGTTGGTCCAGATGAACAGGAAGAACAGATTATAAAGGAAAAAACTTTTACTGATTTTGGTGAGTGCTATTAGAGAAAGAACATGACAAATAAGTTTATTTCAGAGTATAAATCCATTATTGATCAAAACCCAGAAATATTTTCCACTCCCTGTTTCATATAGATCTGTATGAATTAGCTACCGTAAATGGTTCTTTTTTTTTTTTTCTAAATCATTTGTGGAGCAAAGGTGCTCTGTGGCTCACAGTCTAAAAAAAAAGAAAACTTCAGTATTCTTGAAACGAGGCCATGAGAAATAATAAAATTAAAGGAAAAGTATTAACACCTCTGGTTAGAAACAAAAGTTATGCTAAATATGCATTATCACTTTTCTTTATATTTTTAAAGAGGTGTGAGAATGAGATTGCTAGCTGGATTATTAGTGAAAAGGCAGAAAAAAAGAGGTACTTAATTTATACTTTTCCTTTACATCAACAAAACCAGTTAGGTAGCAAAGTAAAAGGCTCTGTATTAAGAGTGAAAACATTCAGCTATGACCAGAGTTTGCTTCTATTTCATGAAGCCAAGGCACCTGTTCCTGAATAGAGCCCAGCAAGATGACTGATCGCTAGTAAAAAAAACCCTCCGTTTCCTATAATCTCTGTGGCCTGTTCAAATATAAACCTGGGGAGGACTTTTCAGTGTATGTTTAAAAATATTTGTGCAAAATCTATTTAGAAGGAACACCACCAAACCAACTTTCTAAAACATGGACAACTTATTAAGATGCAAGCTATGATCTGCTTCTGTAAATATTCTGAAGAACTAAAAACATGTACTTACTTTGGCAGTAGTTTCTTTAATGGACATGCTGAACAATTGTTCTTTTTCCTGAAGGCTAGAAGGGATTAAAATAAAATAACAAAGTTGACCTCTGCTCAACACAGTCTGCTACACAAGACATTTTCATATGGAAGCACACAGGCTTTAAGATGATTCATAATAACACAAAAGAGCCAATACCTAGATAAAAACTGTGTACAGTTTCAGTGTTGCTAGTGACTAAACAACACAACCTTTACAGTTCTTTATGAATGAATACTTGGATTTTACTTACCATTTGAAACACAGTTATGATTATTTGTGCAATGATAATGTCCTATAAATTCTGGCAGGACTGGTGCTTTGCTGGATTATCATCCAAGCAACTAACACAAAGGTGTTTCTGACACAGAGTTCGCAGTTAACTATCCTCTTATAATCCAGTTTTCACCTCTGCCAGGAAAAGTTCAACTACGGTCACTTGTTCTCACGGTAACTACGTGAAATATCACTACTTAGGTTCCTTAGATCCATAAAAACCTACAAAATATTCATACCAAATTGATTCAACAGTGGCCTGACCCATGCTGACATGAACAAATTCAGTGTCTTCTTCCACATATTCAAACCAAGTAGGTTTACTACTTTGATAATTATGAACCTAATGTAAACCTGTGCCTTTGGTTCTTGCAAATATACTCACAATTTACATTTTTAACATAAGGTTCAAAAATCCAAGTCAAACCAAACATCAGGAGTTAGGATAGAGATTATTTTTCTAACTTTAACGCTTCCCTCCTTCCTACTTAGGAGGCATACACTTTTATGCAGTGTTCAAGTACTTTCTCACATGCTATTTTCTTCCCTCAGATACCTCAATTCTGTGTACATGACAGTCACCACTCCCCATCAGCAGCATTTCAATTTTTTTTTTACCTGTATTATAAAACCTGTACTTCTTTCATGAGCTACCATTACTATTCTTCCCGAATAAGAACTATTAATTTATTTCTAAGCTGTTCTTTCTGGGTTTGGCACTGAAACATCCAAATATTTCAGAAACATCACTGACTTAATGATATTCTCACATGATAAGACAGCACTGCATTCATTTTACAAGTGGAAGACAAGTCACTATTACTCAGAAAGCATGTTAAGTAAGACTGAGTGCCCATTTTGACATGCATGCATTTCCTGCAGCCCATCACTATGTTTCATTTTGTTTTGAGAACCTGCTCCTTCTTGTTTTCCAAGCACAGCACTTACTGAGCCCTATTTCAAGAGTCATTTATGCATGTCTGAATCCCAAAGCACACAAAGTTGGACTTGAGCACACAGTTACTGATCACCTATAGAAAGGCTGACTGGACCCTTTGCTCAGCTACACACAGGAGTGAACCAGCCTCAGAGGCAGAATTCATCATTTAACCACATTAATGAGATAGCTATTTGTATGGCTTTCCCTAATACCCTGCTTCATGGAGCACTCAACTTTCCAACATACAACCAAGCAAGGCCAGTCACCTCATTACCATCCTAGCACATGAGGGGGTATCTAAAGCTCCAGATGAGGCAGTCCCCTCAGAAATGGCTCATGACAGTGTAAGACAACCCCTGTATAAGGCAGCAAACAGAAATGCAGCTGGTTAGCTATGTAAGAGTGGTTTAATGACATTTCCCACACTGCAGTCTCAAATTTCTCCCTTTTCTACAGCAATATATGTGCAAAACACAAAGTGTTAGACAAATAATGGTGCCATTATCAGCTGCCTGCTTGCCTTTGGGCATGCCAGAGGGAATGAACTATTTAGCCACTTTTTTCTCAATTTCTGGAGCTCTCAGTGACTTTCAGCATCTCCTACAATTGGCATCTGAGCTGGTCAGGTTATGAAAAAAAAAAAAAAAAAGTTGGGCTTTGTGTACATATGTCAACAGGGAGCAGCAAGGCTGCAATGTGTAATTGAATGAATAATGGGTGACTGGCCCAATTGTGATGAAACTGCCTTATAAAATCCAACTCTAAAGACTCAGGCCATAATAAAATGTAAAGTGCAGTTATAGCCAGAAGAACAACAGTATACAGATGGCACTTCTATTGAACAAATCTCTTCCATGTGCTCTTCCTCTTATCTGTTTGCTCTCCACACAGAAGGCCCCCCCAGGTTCATACAGCGTGTCACTGCTCTGCAGAACTCATACAGCTAACAAGGAGAGAGATCATTTTTTAACATCTTTTTAAACAATGCATCCAAAACAGCATTACAAACCAAGACCCAGTTGTCAAGTCTGAATTGCTAACAAGGATGCACAAGCCCATGCAGACTTTCAGGACCAGGTGCTGAGTGGGAAAAAATACCCTCTTTATACCCAGATTTCTTTTTTATGAACATCTATCAAGTCACTTGAAAAAATAAAATAGGAACCACATGCTGCCATTTTAACGACAGCAGAACTACAGTTTTAAGAGAATTTTGCAGAACTATAGTTTTAAAGGAATTTTATAGTAATCTGACCCATATCCATAAAAAACATCATTAGTAACTGTTTTGATCAAAGCTAGTTATAAGCTGCATTAACCACAGACTTGAACCCAAAGAATCCTTTTGTTACAGTTACAGCATTCACACAGACTCTTACAAGTGTATTTGTATTATTTATGGTATGAATTTCACAGTAGTATCTTGTTTCGAATCCTTGTTAGCCTTCAGAGCAATACCATAGGAATCCCTTATCCCTTTTAGAGATTAGCCTATCATACAACTTGCACACAGCAATCAAAAGCATGTACAAATCAGCCATAGTTACCAACTACAAACAGCTTTTAACTAAGTTTGTTCCCAGATTGTTTTCTTCTACCACAAAACACCATCACAGAGAAGCCCCTCACAAGCTTTCCAATTAACTGACAAGCTAATGACCCGCAAGAGAAACCAGGCAGTCAATACCGATTCATTCTACCGACAAAGAGCTTTAACAGCCGTGATCTGTTACATGTGACTTGAACCAGAAATAGTATTTTCTTTTACAACCACTCTGGAGCATCATATTTCATTTTAAGAGGGGTATTCTGTCTGCTTAAAAGCTGCTTTATGTATTACTACCAGGGTAAATGGCTTTAGAAAGAGCTCCTTGGAATAACACTAAATTCTTGCCTGGGAAGACATCCATAGTTTTGACTCATTGCTATTCTTCTCCGGCAGAACAGCTAATCAAGAATTTGACTGCTTGTCCTCACAGTCTTAGCAATCCATTACAAGGACCATTTAGAACTTACTTCTCAAATTCAAGATCAGCTAACTCCACCACAGAGAAAGCAAAGTTCTTGACCCAGCTGATGAAAGGACTAGAATAAGACAGGAATTCAATTAATGCAAATTAAACTGACTAAATACACAGGAAAAGAAAGGTCTCTAATACTCGCAGAACCCACAGCAATCTGTGCATCATGGGTAATTTCTTCATTCACACAGATGACCATGTAGGACCTTCATTTAAATGACTTCCAATGGACTTACACACATTGGGATCCATAACGAGAAACAAAGAAAAGAAAAGGAATGTATACTTGATATATCCTAGGGTCTCACTGCATACATGCTAGACTGGAAGGGGAACGCAGGAGCTGAGGAATGATGTAATTTCCGGATGATGAATGAAGTAATACTTTGGCAAAATATGCACTTCAGCTAGAGAGTTGCAGGAGGATGTGGGAAGGCTGCATGTCCAGGAACTGAGGCTGATCTGGCATGTAACCATAGACTACGGGAAAAATTTTAAGATCCAAACACTTCAGGTGAGCCAGTGCCCTTTAAGTATCTCATTTTACTGACCTTAAAGAAGAATAGCTACTGAGTATGTTGAATTGTAATAACATAATTGGAACCTGCTAAGATGATGAGGTTCATAATTGGAAATGGTGTGCAAGCAAAACAAAGAATGCCAATTCAATGCAATAGGAGACAGAAGGAAGACTAGGAACAAAGTGGTCTGGTTCACACATTCCTCACTCTATCACAGGCTTCCCACATGACTGCAGAGGACATTAAATGTTATGATATAACAGATAATGTTTAAAATGCCTTTTTAAGAATATTCTGAGAAGTTACTATTTACATGCAGGAATTACATGCTCTGGAAGTGGCTTTGTTCTGAGGAAGGCTGACTAGCACAATACTGGGAAGAATGGCTTTCTACTAAAGGAAGGCATGTTTCTGAATGTCTTTCCTTCCACTTTGCTAGTATACTTCCCTTTGCATACCAGGCTATTATGCATTTCTGTTTTGTTTCCTAAGAAAAAATTCAAAGGATGAAAATGGGCAAAAGGCAAGTCATGCTGTTCTCTACATTTATGACACAAAAATATACACACTGCTTAAGCAGAAACAGTTCTTGCATTAATAATACACACAGTTACAAAAAATGTAGTTAGAATGCAGTTTGCAGATCTGCACAACAGAACATACCACACACATAGTACCAGTGTAAAATAAATAAATCCTGTACTGAAAAATGCTTATTTTTCATAGAGAAGCTAAGCTGCTGTCTCTGATCTCTGCCTGAAGAGACTGAAAGGCAAGTAAAAAGTCCTTTAACAGCACAGCAAATGCTCTTCTTTACATTACTGTCACCTAAAAGATTATTATAGATCTTGTTATTTCACTCCCTATTTCCACACCACAATATAGTGCCTAAGCAAAACCACTTTCATTTCTTTAAATCTAAGAACAAGTCAGAACAATTTAAAATTACCCATATTTGAATTTCTAATTCAAGAGCAAGAGCCTAGAAGCCCACGCTCAGATTGTATGCATATGAGAAAGCATGATGGGCTGAACCCTCAATTCGCATGAATATGTATTCCCTCCTAGATAAAATCTGCAAATTTAAAGAGTTTACAGCTTGAATTTGGCCCAGAGTAATGAGACTGCCTGCAAAGGATAATCTCATTCTCCTGATCACAGCCTGCAGAGAGCATGGCTTTTCCAGCTTTAAGTCTTCTAACATGATTTCTCCTCCGATTCTGAAGTACAAGAAGCTGCACTGTCTTAGAAGATGAAAACATATAAGCCAAGCCCTACACTTGTAATCTTGGGTTTTAACAGCAAACAGAAGCTGACCTTCCAAAAAAGCTTTTGTCCAGTCCTTTGCAAAAGAAATCAGAAGTGCTACTTGGGGAACATCTCGTGTAAACATCTGCTACAGCCTACATCAAGGCAAAAATGCACCAAAAATCTTAAGGCTAGGGACTTCACTGGGCCTTTAAGGAAGAAGTCCACAATATAAACTCAAATCAAACAATCAATAACTTCCTTGTATTTTTACAGTTTCCTCAATGGTTATGTCTCAAAGTTGTGAAGACAAATCAGTCAAAAAAAGCTCTTTTGAACAAAGCTAGATTTAACAAGGCAAAGTTTTAAGCTAGATATGTACAATCAGGACCAAATAAACAACAAAAAAAAACCAAACAAACAAGAAAACATACTTGTATCCAATGTTTTCTTGAATAAAATCAACAGATTCATTATTTGCAGGTGCCAGGTACAGATTTCCACCAGGACAACACTTACAGGGTGTTGCCAGTCCTATACTTCTCAATTAGGAACATTCAGGGCTAGAATGAATTAAATGCACTAAGGTAAATCAGCATTTCTTGTTTATTTTTTAAGCTCTCTACCACAAAGTTTGATTTTATCTAATCAAGGAAGTCATTGGCTTACAAAATTTTCATTCTATGTGATCTGTTCATAAGCCTGTCTGGGCTACGTATCTGAGTATCATCATATTGGGAAAGCAATTTGTTGGTCCAGCACAAGTCCCTTTTCATGTTTGTGCAATAATCCATGGGACTTTAAACAATGAGATTTTCACAGAAGGCTATCTCCATAGTGGGAAGCAAAATCATCCTTTAAACATGAATCAGGATTTTCCAAACAAACTCTGACTTTTCCTTGGATAATGGAGCCCACAGAAAATTTCTGTATGATGAGAGAGCAAGTTAAATAATTATAAAAACACAAAATTTCTGCTGAACTGATGTGGTGAAAATCCAATTTCTCTATCTAAACCTGACACTGCTCCTGAGGCATGGACTTTGACACTAAATAGAAAGAGAGAAAAGTTGTGTTTAACTCATACTGAAAATGAAATTTCTAGCAGTTGCAAGGACTAGCCACCTGAATTAGAACTAAAATGCAAAGTCTCACCTTGGAAAGCTTCCAACTTCAAAAATTAATCTGATCTGAGACAAAAATTATCAAGAGATGTACTTTCAGGTGCAGGAGCATTGGACCTTCTGCACATTTCAATCTACAGAGCTCTCCAAGGAACAAGAATGAGAACCCAAAATTATGCACCTAGCTCTGAGCCATCAGAGAGCTGATTTTGCTCCAGCAATTTGCTTTTCTTCTAGCTGTCATTTGCAGAGCAGTATTTCTTCACGTCAAGGATTGCTTCAACAAATGTGCTTCTCCACTCAGAATCTATCAAGTATCAGAACTAGAAATACACTTTCCCAATGTTTGTATAACCTTATCTTACCAATAAGGTTTTCCAGTGACTCGGGGGTTGCTGGGTGACTGCACTTGTCTTCGCCGACTGTCACAGACTTGTATCTAGATGAACTGGACTATATAACCCATCATCCTCCCCACCTCTGACATACACAAGAACTCTAAACTGAGACAACTTTTGTTTGCTGTAGTGCTGGCAGACACTAGCCTCAATTAGGAGACTTGTAGAAAAATCAGGGCATTAGATGACACCTCACAATTTTTTATAAGAGTGGTAAGATTATTTTTTTTAATCCCCACAATAGAAGGGCTAAGGCAGCATCTCAGTAGGGGTTTGGGGTTTTTTAATAGAAAAATCACTCCAACAGAATCAGTCAGCTCACAGGCACGTGAAAATGCTGCTGGCATCTTTAATGATGATTCCAAACTCAATTTTTATTGCCACGTGTTGAGAACTCCTCTGGTCCTATACCACACCACTCAGGCAGTCGAACTGGCTGTCTGTTTCAACCAGCCATTCGCATGGTGCTGTATTTCCTACCATTCTTCTGCCAGCTGTTGCTGCAAGACAGTTGTGGCAGTTGTTGCTTCAGTTGCTATCTGAAACAGGAGCATCAGACTGAAAAGAACAGCACAATCTAACAGCTACCTGCAAGAGCAGTTCAGTCACATCCTACCTAATACTTTCCCCAGATTTTCTGATGTATCAATAGATCTCCGTTCTTCTGCTACATCTGTCTGGAGTACACAAAAACTAGACCTTGCCTGCAGCAGCTGCAATTATTCTCCTAAGAATAACATCCATTTTACTTCACTGACTGAGTCTGTCCCTGGATATTGTTGCTGGCTGTTTCTCTTTATTATATACAAATGAATTCAGTATCATACATTGATTAGGACAGCTGGTCATTTTTCCCTAGAGAGAAATAAATCTCACTGCATGCATACCCAGAGGAATCAGCACATATGTGGCCTGGGCTTTATAGGCTGCTACGTCCCACTGGATGTTGTTCAAGCAAGCAGAGGAAACCAGATGCTCAGCAGAGAAAACCAGATTCCTCATTAAACTGCACACATAGGTACTCAAGCAAGGGTTACTCATCTTTCTGCTGGGACTTTTTCCCTCTATAATGCTGCTTGGAAGTACAAAAAACTGCATCTAAGATTGCTCCAAAATCGTTCAGGTTGTCAGCAGTGGCTCTGTCCTCCAAGCTGGAAGACTCACTTCCTCCTTTCCCCACTTTGTTTTTAACCCTCCCTGTTCTTCTCAAGGATGGCCAGTGCCTACACTGTGGGAGCAGGCTTGGCAGAAGCCCTTTTTCCTCCTTACAGCAGGGGTCCCCACCAGCTCCAGTAGGATCACAGTCACTATGAACTTCTGAGCCACATTTGCACCTTTGCAGGAAGCAAATTCACTTCATGTCCTGAAGCACAGACACTGTATGGCATGTCAGGCTTTCAGTACACAGTTACTTCTAGAGTTGCCGCCACAAGTGAGAAGAAAAAAAAAAAAAAAAGAAACAAAGCCACTTGCCCATGGAATTTATCCTTCAGTCCTAGGCAGTGAACAAAGGAATGAAATTAATCCTAGGTAGGCAAAATGGACAGGAAAATACCTATCTATCTACAAAAAGAAAGCTGAGCGTCCTAATCAGTCAGATCCCAAAAGACGATGATCACTTCTTTCACCTGTGACTTGTCTAAGCCTCTCACAAAAGACTATAGACAACTGCTTTGAGAAAACTGACATGATGGCCTCATCAAAACACAAACCCAGCTGTGGCACTAGCTGCAAATGAGACAAATGCTATTATCAAGACTCATGCTGGGTCATGACATTTGGTAAAAAATTTGGAGCTTCCCTTGTGGCAGAGGAAGCTGGCTGTGAGGACAGTCCCTCCCAGGGCAGGAGATCTTTCCAGGGCAGAGTCCTCCTCAGGTGCCAGGGAACATCCTCTCTGGTTCTGCTCATCTGCTGCAAGCACACTGCTGCAGGTTTTGTGAAGCTGTAGTGCACAGAATAAAATGATCACTGAATTATTAAACAAGAGAACTACAATTAAAAAAACAGGGCACCATACCATCTTTGTTATATCTAGCTATAATAGCAGTAGTAGTATCAGCTATATTTTAAGAACCCTGTAATCATATTTTGGTTCATCTCATGTAGCATAGTCAAAGACATGTTTCCTACAACAGAGAACAGTTTTGAATTCTGGGTTAAGCTGTTAAAAAAATAAAATCAGAGCAGCATGAAAGGGCCCTAAGTCAAGGCAGTAAGGCAATACTCAAAGTGACCTGTGCATTGTCCTCATGTCACAGAATATAACTTATCATGGACTGAAATTAAGTCAACCAAGCAAGCCTTAGGGGGCAACTGAAGCTGTCAGAAGGTTCCCATGCCCAGAGCTTATGACTGGGACAGAAGTGAACAACAGGGAGAGCAGTTTCTGGGGCTGTGCAATACTTCTTCACATGGTACACTGGTTTTCAATTCTGCAGAGCTGAAAAGCTAAAATAACTGAACTAGTGAGGTAACTCAGAGCTCTCTTCTTCACTCCTATTACTTGGTGATGAAGCTCCAGCTGTGGTGGACACTGCACAAGTTACCTGTTTTGTCTATGTATCCAATAGCTTAAGATAGTCATTTCATCATGCATATCTATAAAAGGGAAACAAAGGAGGGAAAGCTCTCATGTCTCATTTATCTATTTAACTTACTTGCATTCCTTTTTAATATTATCTTTACCCTGGACTTTTGATCTTTCACAGAAATACCATGTGGACAGATAGTATGGTGTAGTTGTGACAGAGGAAGGTATTTCTTAAGGGGAAAAAGAAGAAAATCTGCCAGAAAAAGCAGGAAACAGTACAGAGAAAGAGCCCAGAAGCTTTATCCTCTCAAACGCCACAGAAGCAAGAATATTACAGAGATTAGACACATGCACAGAAACACACATGCTTACACCACTAGCAGTGAAATATAACAGCATCAGGGAAGGCAAGTGGCTACCAGGTAGGAACAGCAGGAGGAAAGTCTGGGCAGAAGGGCAGAAAGCCCTTCTGTCATGGGAACACCATAGGACTACTGACAACCTCCCAGGGCAGACACTTGATGCTACACAGGAAAATCAGCCACCAAATGGAAGATTCAGAAGAAAATAAAATTGCAGGAGACAGTAAAAGCAACACTGACTTGCTGAAATCTGCCCCATGTATAGCCAGGCCAGCTAAAATCTCCCCAGCACCAAATGAGACCAGAAGAAGTTAGATAATGATGACATGTGCTTCAAGGTCTGCTAAACCATTCAAGTCTTCATGGTCCAACTCATAAAACAACATAGGATTCACTGCTGAAAATATTCAGGAACATCTTTGAAAAACCCAAAACCCCTTAGATTACTTTTGCTTCTAACCTACCAATGTCACTTTCTACTTGTAATTAAGCACTACAAAGGTTGTAATATCAGGAAAAAGTGCAGACAACAAAAAAAACTTCAAACAACTCAAGAAGTAAATCCAGAATTGAAGACCCAAAAAGCATCTAGCATGAAAACTACAATTCAATTCTCTGCTGCCCCACACATAGGGCCAGCAAAAAGTCAAAACATTAGCAACCTGTGCACTGTAGTAGAAATTTTTTGATGCTCTAATGCCATTTCATCCCTCTGCTCTTCATATTTGTACTACTCTCCTATTCCCAAAGAATATTTTTGGTATGTAAGCATTGACACAGAAAAAGTCAAACTCAAACTACATAGTCAAAAAGGAGTTTCCTGGACAGACTGCATGTTATCTAGCAAACAAGATACACTTTTGAAAGGATAGACTGCAATTTGGTTTGCTACTTTAAGATTTTTGTTGAAAGGCTGCTGGTAACAAACATAGCTGCATTTAGACTTATTCAGTGATTACACATAGCTTGTTAACCTCTACTTTGACTAGAAATTTCATGTGGACATACACATTGAAGAACAAAAAATGTACAAAACAGTCTTTCCTAGTGACAAAACACAACAGCCCATTCTGAATGCCACTTTCCTAAGTTAGTATGTGAAATTATGTAGATGCCTTTTGTCTTTCCCAAGTATATGAACTTCTCAAAAAAAAAAAAAAACACCTTTTTTGCCTTTATCAGGCTTTGCCCCCAACGGAAGTTGCTGAATGCTTTGAGCATATTCCAACTAATAAGGCTTACACCCCCCTGAGCATTTTTATTTCACTTCAAATTAATCTTTTTCAGATGAGCCCCAGGCATCACTAAAGCAGAGTGAAACAACTGCATAAAACTTGAAGTTCAGTTCCTTTGCACCACTGGCCATACTATAATAACTAACAAACAGAATAGATAATTTCCCTATCTTCAGAAGATCGCACACACCCACTTTACCACACATTCCTACTAATTAAAACTTGTTCTTTGGGAAAGGTGGAAGAAGAGGTGAAGTATTCAAATATTTTGAAAGATATTTAATTGAATTTCTTTCTTTCAGCCAGCAATCGGTGCCCAGACAATAGTCCAGATGGAACTGTGCAATTTAAGGATGACATGTTGCACAGACATGTGCATCTGCAGATATGGATAAAACAAAGAAAACGCTAAATGAAACTAAATGTGACCTGAAGTATAACAGATTTCCCCAATTTTTATTGTGAAATGCATAGAAACACAGAAATACACAGAAATGAAAACAACAGGTACTAAAGTGAATAAGTCAAATAATTAACATGGCCTTATTTTATAATTAGAAAACTCTACTTACACTAGTTAAAAACATGTTTTTCTGAAATGGTGACCACTTCAGAAGAGGATAAGAAAATTATATGTTTTGTTACCTTTTGCAGTCTCTGGGAGCAACTACTTCACGCAAACACTCAGACCCCTTTCCCTCTGATTTCGGTAAGTTGCCTTCAGTTAAAACACTAGCATGTGTCACAGTGCACACAGCACCAGCTTCACCTACCTTTTAAACACATCTCCACGCAACCCCATGCATGCAAACTGAGCTTTTGCCCTGCAGTTTCCTCATTTTATAATAATTATTACACCCTTTAACTTACTAAGAGCAATCAAGCCTGTCTGACTGAGTAAAAGGACCAAATTCTGTGGTCTCAACCTCAATGAGAATTCCCTGTCAAAACGTTTATTTGCCCATTAACCAGCAGGTTTTAACCTCATCTTCCAACAGCCCTCAAGAAAGGTCCTAGGGTAACATGGCTAATATTTTCAATTCTTCAAACTCAAAGCATGCTATAGTTATTGGGAAAGGCTTTTTGTTTTCAAAAAGTTCACTGCATATCAAACATGAAAAAACAATGAATATTCCCAAAAAATAACATTTGACAAGAAAAATAAGCTTAGAAACAATGCTCATGCCAGTGTTACATTGACTTGCTTTATTACTTCTTCACAAGTATATCTGGCAACTATTCTTCATTTAATATGTTCTCTCATGTTCCCTGAAGTTTCCTTCAATGTGTTGCTGTTTAATAGCATTTAGTTGAAGAAAAGCAAAGTAATTTATATTTTATAGTGAGCTGAATACAATTCATTATAGCACAGATTATCTTAAGAGATGCTTCATACTAGCCCTGTGTTACTCCAATGCTGAATGAAATTCATGTAGTCAAACAATTATGCAAAAGCACATTATAGCAGTGCTTTACTGACTATCACAACGCTGTTAGAATAAATACATAGTATCTTGAAACCAAATAGGCAGGAGCTTGTAATTTACAGCCCATCAATATTGAATGACTTTCTACAGAAGCACTGACCTTTAGTACATTTGCATGAGTATTAGCTTTATTTCTCACACAGATGGCTCCAACTTTGGAAAACTTTTTTTTCCTCTGCAATTATTCAAAAAATAAAACATACATTTCCAGAAAAACCTCTTTCAGATGAAATATCCCAAGACTTTGGAACTGAAAACTAATATGCTGAACTAGAGTTACTTGAATATTTTCACCTGTTGCCTAGTACACAATACTTCTTTCACAAGACAGACTGGTTTAGAATAAGCCAATGCAAGTCACAACCATGGAAATTCTGGCTAGGTATGACACACAGGAAAAAGAGGTCACAGGAAGGGTGATGAAGCGCAGGATATCTAGGCAGGGCTGCAAAATCTCAATCCTTGAAGATATGCAAAACTCTGATGGATGGGGCCCTGACTGACCTGATCTCACTTGGAAATTGTGGCTCTGCTTTGAGCAGGAGTTTAACATGACCTCCTAAATCATTCTATAACTGTACAGCAATGTAGGCGATGCCCAAAGGCACACAGGAAGTACACCCACACCAAATATCTTACTATTGGCATGCTGCTTTTTCATCTTACAGAAAGAGAGAATAGAACATGACTGGATGTGGACACAAGGTCACTGTACCTGAGGTATGATGAACTGCACAGCTTTAAAAGGAAGCCACCCATCGCTTAAACTCACTGTTAAACTAAACGAAGTCTCACTGTTAAAATTTAACTGCAATCATTGCAGGAGCACTTTCTTCTCTTCAGCCCTTCTCAATACAGAGACTGCCCTGAAAGCAAGAAATAGTAGAGATCCCATGCTGGAAATATGCCTGCTGACCACCCAGCAAGTGCAGCTCTGGGATACTTTCAGCTACCTAAGTAGTAAGTGGTTTGGGAAGAGAGATTTGAGAACCAAAAGCAAGGAAGAGGCCACATGATTAAGTGAAGTGGTGGAGTCTCACAGCTGGACTGGAAATTTCAGTTTGTGCTCACAAGACAGCTTGTGTATTTTCCAATAGAGCAGTAGACACAGCATATGCAACATTCAAGGCAGATTTTAATTCAGAGATAACCACCATCTCCTGCAGAGAGGAGAGGAGCTGCTGAACAGACAGCAAATGGTACCTTTGAAAGGCTGCAGCAGCTAGATTGTGACATGTTCCTACCAGCTCACTTTGCTTTTAAGTTGGAAAGGAGGAAGAATAAAAAAAAAAACCAACAAAAAACATTAGCACTTAATTGATGGATGTGGCAAAGTCCCTCAATAACTATGACCAAACCAGGTGTCTCTCATCTAGCTGCTATAACCATTAAACTTCTCTACTTTCAGAGTCCATATTCTCTTGTCTGTTAGACTTCTGGCCTTTTGTCAGAATTTTGGTTTTGCATTTCTGGCTACAGTATATCCCAGCTTAAAAACTGTGATGGAGTGGAGCACACTCCCTGCCAGGACACTGAGACCCTTGGCAAGTAAGAGCTTGTTTTGAATCTGTGGGTTCACATCCAATCAGCCTAGAGAGGACATTAAATGCAGCACTTCCACATCCTGAACCAAGGACTGTCTTCCACACGATCATGCCATAGGTGCACATGTACATCAGTGCTATTAGCTCTGGTCAAAAAAGTCTTTGGGGTTTGACAAGAACACCCAACTATAACCTGACATGAGAGATTTAAACTGTTCCCAAAGGCTGTCACAGATGCCTAAGTGTGTTTACTTGTGCAGTTCAAAACAGCATTTTTGCATCCTGTATTGGGTCTAGCTGTGATGGAGGTAACTTTTCCCAGAGCAGTCCTCACAGCACTGTGCTTTTCACTGGTAGCTAGAAAGGTGTTGCTAACACACCAGTGTTTTGTCCACTGCTGAGCAGTGCTGGCACAAAATCAGCACTGTCTCCTCAACATTCCACCCACCACCACCACCAGCCTGGGGCTGGGCAAAACCTTGGGAGGGGACATACCCAGGACAGCTGACTCAGTTGATGTCTGCTTAGATATAAAAGCTAAGAAAAGGAAGCAGAAGGGGCATTCACTATTTTCCTTTGTCTTCCAGAGGAACAACTACCTGTGCTGAAGCCCTGCTTCCAGGGAAGTGTCTGGACATTGCCTGGTGATCAGAAGTAGAGAACAAAATTTTGGGGTTTTATTCCTTTAGCTAAAGCAAAAGATTTCATGCACACAAGCAAACTGCCTTATCTCGACCTACAACTTGTTTTCCATCTTATTTTCTATCCCCTGTCCAACTGAGAAGGGGGAGTGATAGAGAGGCTTGGTAGGCACCTGGTGTCCAGTCAAAATCAATCCACCACAGTCCTCACTTGCAATAGCTATGCATAGCTCCAGCTATGTCAATGAGAACAGAAGCACCTGACCATTGACCCTGGTGACACAAAGTCAATCAACAAACAAAACTAGACTATAAAAGTTTAATTCGTTGCAGCTTTTAAAAATTAACAGAAAGGAAAAAAATTCTCAATTTTCATTAAGTTATGAACTCACTTTGAATAATGAATCCCTAGTTTCCCTTAAGTGATCGGGTTATTCGTGCTGCTAATAAGTGAACAACTTGGAGCCAATTCCTCCTGAACCAGTACTAATTTAACTCATCTTTAAATAATTTACCAAAGAGGTAAGTGCAACCCAAATGTTGCATCAGCAAAGTGAGACAAAAAAAATTCTATATATTCTTTCATTGTTTCCAAATCCAAAACTAAGAAAACTCAAATCAAAGCATGGTTTCTCAGACAGACTGCTTGAGACCTTCTATTCCTCAATCTCAGAAACACAGGTTAAGATACTATTGAAACAAGCTAAACTTAATTCAAGAAACTATTTCCCACAACGTAATTTAAAAATTTAAACAAATGACAAGAGAGAGGAATATGTTCTCTATGAAATGATCTGCTGACTTTAAAAAAAAAACACCTGTATAAGTTAGCACACATGAGCAGCAATTTCTCATGAATGTTAATATAACCAAACTAAATCCAATAAACATGAAGGGAGGAAAAAAATTGCAAGCAACATAGTTATTGCTTATCTGGAAGAAAAGCAAGTTAGGATAAACAGAAATTTGATTTCCATATGGTGACACAGCAGCAGTATCATTTTCAGAGTCCCATCATCAACATCCACTACAGTTCAGACCCTGAGTGCCTCTATTGCTTTTGTAAATAAAAATGACACTATTTCCAAAAGGTTACTAAAAGTAGCTTCTATTCCATTTAAATGCACCATATGCTGAGCATTTAACTGTAGATGTCCCAGAAGTATTCATAACAATCCATTTCCCCCTACCTTGAGTCCACTGTTAGAACCTAACATTCATCACATTAAACTTCATTATGATCAGAAGTTCACTGAAACAAGAAGCATCTCTAATATTTATTTGAATGGTGCCTAGTACACACTTTCAGGCTGTGAAAAATGTGGTTTAATTATTGCATTACCAAACTGGGGGGAAAAAAAAAATCCATTAGTTAACAAGCAGAAATAGTGTAACTTACAGATAGGTGTTAACAGTCGATGGCCACATATGCTTTCTGTAGGTGCCTCTTTACCATAAAAGAACTTTAAGTGCAAGACCTTAAATAACTACAAACCCTTCCTTCCTGAGAAGGTACATCAATACTAGAATTCTCTTCTTAGAAAATTTTAAAGTGTCTCGATCCAGCTAATTGGTTGGCACAATTATGAAGAAAACAACCGACAGACAATTCAGCAGAGCATTGAGGAAGATACAAGATTCGACATCTAAATTGAAATATAAATACCTCTTTATTGTTCCTGGAAGATCTAGACTGAATGGAATTCGATAGGAGGATGCCAAAGTGTCATCCACAGCCTTGCTTATTTCCTGCAGCTCTCTCAAAGAAACGCAGCCAAGTAAAGCAGCCAGTTCACTGTCCTGTGACTGAATAAACCCATCTTGCTCTTCAATTTCCTTTCTTAGCTGTTGATCTTTTGTTTCTAATATGGCCAGTCTTGTTTGGAGGTCTTCAATTTGTTCCTGCATAGAACAGAAACCAGAGTTTATTATGAAACCTGTTAAAGAAAGTCCCCTGTCCCTAAAAAACAACAAACAGTACAATCTCAGAAGTAGCATGAATTAAGTTTGTCCAATATAGCACAACATTAAATGAGAAGACATCCTTTTGCTAACACACACAAATTCTTCTGTTGGTTGTATTTAGAAACTCCAGTGTTTCCAACTGTCTGAAACTCATCACCTCCATTTCAACACGAGATTTCAGGTTCCACTTCCAACACCAACTGTCAGTCATCTTTCACTTTTAAAATACACCGGTATTTCCCAAGTTAAAAACTTCCACAAAAAAACCCAACCCAAATCTCAGTTCTGACAACAGAATCTTGCTACAGACTGGCAGCTGAAGTGATCAACCACCTATCGGTTCTCCTGCATTGTACTCCTGCAGTGGTTCCTCTCAGACATAGGATGCAAGTGGAGAATCACTGACTATGCCCAGCCTTTTGATAATAAGCATTTCATTTTAATTAAAAGCACAAGATCCCTCCCTTGAATTAAAATGACCAGAACTGCAACCTCAGTTGCACTCCTCTTGCTAAAAGTTCAAATCCCATGCATTATGATATTGATATTACTTGCACATTCTGATTTTTAGTATCATAGAATTGTAGACTCACTAAGTTTGGAAAAGACCTCCAAGATCATCAAGTCCATTCTTTAACTGAACACCATCTTGCCAACTAAACCATAGCACTAAGTGCCACGTTCAGTCATTTCTTGAACACTTCCAGGGATGGTGAATCCACCAACTCCCTGAGTAGCCTGTTCCAATATGCATACCACACATTCAGTGAAAAATTCTTCCTGATGTCCAACCTGAATATCCCCGGGTGCAGCCTGAGGCCATTTCCTCTTATCCTGTTGCTAGCTGCCTGGGAGAAGAGCCAGCCTGATCCTCACCTCACTACAACCTCCTTTCAGGTAGTGTGGAGAGCAAAAAAGTCTCCTTTTCTCCTGGTAAAAACAACCCCAGCTCCCTCAGCTGCTCTTCATATGACACACTCTAGAGCTTCACCAGCTTCATTGCCCTTCTCTGGACACACTCCAGCACCTCAATGTCTTGCTTGAAGTGAAGAGCCCATAAAAACCAAAAAAAAGCTTCATGAATTTGTGTGTCATTCTTGCACAGGATTTTCCTTGAAAAACCAAGAGATAGCTTGCATCCAAGGAAGGAGCACTTCTTGAAGGAGTCTGGGTTTCTGAGTTAAAGTTATTTAATGTATGACCCTTGGCTCATTTGTCCCAGAAGTTAAAAAGTGAAAAAAAAAATTAAATTAAAAACAAGATAACTACTTGCCATTGAACTAGCTCAATGTCATGCTGGAGAATTTGATCTTATTTCTACCTTTCTTATGATCTCTGTGAAACTTTGCAACTCACTTAAACTATTATCTCTACACACAGCCACAGACTGTATGTTCACCATTTTCTATACAACCTGCAAGAGGGGTCTCTGACATGCTATCTACAGACTCTTAACAGAAATCAAAGTTCCTAATTCCATGCTCTGATGACATTCAGTCCAACCAAAAATAAAAATTAAAAGCAAAGCCACAGACCCAAAACAAAACCTTTAACAGGTAAATAACTAGGCATTACAAAACTGACATTAGAAACAACCATATGGCTTTTTATGGCAATTCACTTCCTCATTGTCCTTCTGTGAAAACAGCAATAAGAATATCTCTTCAACCCAGAGCAATGTTAGGGAGATAAACTGGGTTTGAATCACTAAGATATTGTATTGATTAACACTAAGATATTGTATTGACTAACACTGACAAAAAAAAAAAAAAAAAAAAAACAAAAAAAAAAAAACCCATTCACTAATTAATCAATTTGTATCCAAAAGAAGGTTTGAGTGGCATACAGCAAAAAGGTTCTGGGGCCAAATACTGGGTAATGAAGATTAAAAAATATCCTGAATAGCTCAACAGACACTTTCCATCTTCAGCAGG
>NW_008662235.1:111907-140586 GCF_000695815.1 Acanthisitta chloris
CAGAAAAAAAAAAAACGGGCATGCTAATATAATTGGACTCTTACAAAACATACATACTATGCACAGATAACAGACTTTGGCATTTCTTTGATTTTTGAGAGCTTTACTTAGAAATCTTAACATTATTTTAATGTTTTCGATGTAATTGATGTGAAGTTTAATTCACTAATATTTATTTTGTCAACAAATGTACTTTCAGGTTTGGTGCACGGTAAGTAGCTTCTTGAGTATCACTTAAAACAAGAAGAAACAGTCCTTGGGTGTACAAAGGTTGACTGGCTCAAAAATTTCAACTTATAATAGAGCTGCACAGTGAATTCATCAATTATTTTCCTCCTTTTCTTGGTTTTAGATTTAGCAACAAGAGAATGGTGCGGCCCATGTTTCAACCCACAGGCATTTGTCAAGGACAGAAAGGTCAGCAGACCAAAAACATCAGTTTTGTCTCTTTCAGTCTCAAATTAGGCTTTTAGTGTGCACAAAGGACAATTCTGTCTCTGTGTTACTGGTTTGGGAGTACTGCCAAAATCTTAATAGACCCTATTTTAATACAAAGACCTTCACATTCTGTGAAAATGTAGTAATTGCAATCACTGCAATAAGCAACCTACATGGGAACAGAAAGAAGATGAACAGAATCTAGTTTTAAAAACACACTTTTGGTACTGAAGTATTTTTACAACATAAATCGATACCAGAAGCACACAGTCTGCACTCACAGAAAGCTGCCCAGATCAGGAATAGTTCAGGCATTCTTGGGAACATGGAATTTTCAGTAAACTGGAACTCTCCCGCATTCTTTTCCAGAAACGCCAAGAAGCCTTTAATGTACTCTTAGGTCAGCCTCCAGGGACAGATGAAAAGAACTGAAAGTCTCAGCATGGAACAGCAGATGATATTCATCCCACTAAACATAAGCTGGAGTTTTACTTTCAGGATTTGAGTTTAAACTGAGATTTCTAACACAACAACTCATCATAATGATTGCAAACCTCCAGCTCCACTTATGGACACGTGTTCTCCATGAAGTACAGATTGCAGCCAAAACATTAATATGTAAATTCTAGATACTGTCACAGGGTTTCAATTCCCTGAAGACAAATACAGAACCAACAGGAGAGAGGGCAGAAAAAAAAAGCGGGGCTGAGGAAGCAAAAGAAAAAAAATAATATTTCTGATCATGCACGATTTAGGGCAGGAGCAATCCTTACAAGATGCTGGGAACAACCAATCATCACAGCTCAGATTTCCCCAGAACCTTGAATTCCTGACATTTTTGATAAAATGCTAATATATAGCATGCCTGTACAATGATGTGGTTAATTTTTCCCTAGTATTACCACACAGCTGGAGCAAGTATAAAACATTAGCTGTTCTCAAGTCTTAAGTACAGCAGTGTCAGTTCAGCATCTTGAGGTAGCTGCTGGATGCCTAGATTAGTTTTCTGGACACTGATAAGATTGAATTACACCATGTCTCCTCTCATATATTGGTGGAATAAATATAACCATACAAAGCCGATGATTAGGATAGAATAAATATTTCTTCATCTAAGTAAGATTTTGCAATGACCAGCTAAGATGCTTTCTTCTATTTCTTTCTGGGTTTTATATATATGCATATTTATGTGCATACAAACATACAAATTAACTTACTGTTGGATCCACTAGTGGAATAAAAGCATCAAATGAAATGACATTTCAAGACAGGACCACAGAAAAAAAAGGAAAAATAGACATACTAGCTCTCTAAGGTGCCACACTGCTGAGTGTGATCTATGAGGTTTAAAAGATACATACTATACAGTAAAATCATATTGTTTTAAAGACTATGAAAAGAGAGCTAAATTTTACTCCAAAATAGGACAGAAGCCATGTTAAAAAATATTCTATTTGCCAAATTACCACATTGTGACATCACATGTCAGTGTAAAGCTATTGTTAGCAAATGCTGACTGCTCTGTGATGATTCCTTCGTCCTTATGAAAAGGATCAATCATCTTTCAGGAATAAAATCTGGTAAATCTAACCAGAAACTGATGAAAAAATTTTGTCTTCAAACAAAAACTTCTGTAGATCAGTGTAATATTGAAATGGCAAATTATAACATAAAGAGCACACTTAAAAAGATAATGAGGAAAGTTTAAGCACGCACACAAACCTCCAAGCCTTCCAGCTCTGCATCTCCATAATGAGATTAACACAAGTCCTGTGGCTGCCATCTCCAATCATCACTCAGATTATCAACTGGACTACAGCCAAGGCTCTAATTGCTACACAGAAGCAAAGTCGCTATTACAATAAATTTATTTAATTTTGTGTGACAGCTTACAAGCTTTTCCCCACACAGCACTGGTTCTTATGGACAACTTTGCAGTCCTGTTACCTGTAACCGTTTCTTTTCTTGGAAAAGCTGGTTCCGTTTTGTGGCTGAAACCTGCATCCTCTCCTGGTAAACTGATCTCAAAAGCTTATGTTCTTTTTCGTGCCAAAGATGGGTTTCTTCATGCCTAACACTTCGAAAAAAACATGACAAAAATTAAAGATTAGTGTTATCGATGAGAATCAATCTCCCAAAGACTAAATAGATCAGAATGCTACATGTTACCTTTAGAGTCATAACACTCCATCACCAGAATGATTATATCTTAAACAGATACAGCTAGAGAACAAGAGAGGTTTTTTCCTTGGCGTATCTTCCTTTATTATCTCAAACATTTACACTGTTTTTACAACACGCTGAAGAAAGAAAATGGAACACTTGTATAGCTTCAGGCTTCCCCCAGCTTCTTCATATTTCAGAAATTTATCCATCACTGCCTCGAAAGAGACAAAACTAAGGCATGTAGTTTCTATCAATACAGAGAAAAATCTCTCTTCGACAGAAGTTTAGAAACTTGCCAAAGCCATTTTTGCAGCTTCTGTCAGCTTTTGGAGACTACATTAGAGATCATCTGGAGTGTCCGTTCCACGATGCCAAATTTCACTTTTCTCTCGCACAGCGAGTTCTTTCAAAATTTCAGTCAGTGGGTTTCCTAAGAGTGGTCTGTACAAGCCCCAGCTGTAAACCTTCACAAGGCTGGACCTCAAGATAATCAGTGCATTATGTTAAGCATCAATTCCATAATCAGCCTCTCAAAATGCACCTGCAAACAATGCAAATTATTTTGTCTTGCATGTTCTTGCACAAGGGCACGTGCACTTGCAAGGCCAATTGCATTTCTAGAGACAAGTGCATGCATTTCCACATAAAGGGTACAGATGCATTTCAGTATCTTGCTTAAAAAAAACTCTGTGTCTCCAGTAACAAAGGTTTTTGAAGCATGATTTCCCATTGTGATCTTGCAATGCAAATACATCCATGCCACATAGAAAACATGCATCACAAGTTTGGTTTAAGCATGATTGTTCACACTATTATGATTTCCATGCACAGCTGTTTAACAAGCGTGTAGAACAAGAGGTTCTCGTCTATTCTGCAGGACCATCAAAAGACATGCATGCTTTACTCCCTCTCTATGGGCTGAAGAATGTACTGAAAAAGCAAAATAAAACCTTGGCATGAAAATAAATACCGTTAAACAAAATAGACGGTGACCGTGTAACCGTATTTCTGTACTAGCAGCACAAATCAGAGATATCCCTATTGCGAGGTGCTAGGCCATCATTGTGTATGTGACTTCCAAGCATTACAGATTCCTGCAGCTCCAACCAACCACACTTCCCAGCAGCTCTGAAGTTGCCTGATTTAAGTCAGACCTGCACCTTTCCTAGAGAAATATGGAATAAATTTCCAAGTGGCTGATCAAAATTTAGGAAACACTGCATGATAAACATAGGTTATTCTCATAACCTTCTTGGAAATTCCATGTATATCTGCCTAGTTGGTACTGATGGAACAGAAATGAGATGCCTCTGATCTCACCAAACCTGGGTGATTGCACAAACAGTGTTGTTCTTAAGCTAAACATGAACAAATTTGGCTCCTAGCACCTGCCCCAAATATCCTGTGCCAACTTCAAATGCATTCACCTAAAAACTCATCCATAATTTAGTCAAGTAAAACAAAACTGAGGCATGAATTTCAGTTTCATATATTAAACAAATAACCTGCCATGTACATTTATCATTTTAGAATATTGCAACAAGATGAGACTGGCTTAACTACAGTAAAACTGCAATGTCCTTGTCTTATAGGATTAATCTGATCATCTTTTTAATTTTACAGGTAAAAAAAAAAAGAAAAAGGAAGTCTTGGGTATACTGATTTTGTTCCAATTCAAAATTAAAATCATAACTGAAGCCTACAAATTTCCCTTGAAGCAGCAGTCATATCTTCCACTGTGATATCCAAAAATACTGTTGGAACAGAAAAGTTTTAAACCCCTATATAGAAGACCACAGGTATGTTTGCCGTATCAACAAGAGAGTCAGACCAGAGATAAAGCAGTGTAGAAGGCTACAAGATTCAAGTGAGAAAAAGAAAGGGTGTCACAACAACAGTCAAACTCAAGCTCAAAGAAAGGAGTGTGCACAAGACAGAAGAGTGAAGAGGATATTCATCTGACCCTGAAGAATGGCACTGCTCTCAGACCTGTGCAAAGAGAAGAATTACAGATCTAATTATCTGAAAAACCAGAACACTTTCATAAATTTATATATTATAACCTGTATTTTGCATATAAAAACTTATTATATACATGTTATATAGGGAGGAAAAATAAGCAGACTGTGTATCTGAAGGATGCTTTAGTCACTCAATTTCTATGACACTGAAGACAACACCATCTTTACAGCCAAAATAATTATTACAAATTAATGCATAGAGCAAACACATCTTAATGACAAAATAAGAGAATGGCGTATCCCAATTTTTAAGGAATGGTAAAACAGCCTTAGAGGCTCAGAAGGTAGATGGAAACAGCTCTGAAAGAATGCAGTTTGTTTTAAACCTGCCTTATTACTAGATGCAATAAATAGAGCCTAACAAACTTCAAATTCTGATTTCGCAAAAATAAAATCCTATTAGCTGTACTGATTTTAGCTAATTTTCATGTCTGTCAAAAATTACACCCAAATGTATTGACTAGCACACTGCAGCCTTTATGTGTATGTACAGGCTGCCAGAAAACAAAAGGGTTTTCTTCTTTCATTTGTACTATCGCATTTGACAATACCTTTCAATACCTATAAAGCATCCTCTTACTTCTAACAACAGTAACTAGGAGCATAGCTGAAGAAAGACCTAGAAATAGAAACAACTTTCTCTTCCTAAGCTAACTATCTCCCTTGGGTCATCCAACACATCGAGCATTCCCCCAATCTTTGAAGCTGTTATCCCTTCAAGACAAGGCTGAGAATTTATTTTTGCGGCTTTGTACAGTGCTGAGCACAATACTGCCACCTAACAAATGGCACATAAAAGGAAGCTCCCAAAGATCTATTCATATCAGAAAAATAATCTGGTTTTACTTTATATTTAAATATGATTTCATTGCCTGAAAGGGAGCATCAGAATTAACTCCACGGGGAACCATTGCTCAAGCTGCGTTGCTGTTGTATGCTCAAGCTGCTGTGTCAAAGATTCAATCCCATTCCCACTCAACATCAGTGAGAAACATTCCATTTAATTCATCACAATCAATGTTTTTCAGGGCAATTCTGAAAGAATTGTTGAAAGAAAAAAGAAAGGGTGCAGGATGGGATTTTTCATAAACAAGCCCCATATTGATATGTTAGAAGGTCCTTATAACTGTTTATTAAAAATACTCGTAAATTGTGCTCAGCATTTCGAGAAAAACAGAAGGATAATTTTACACAATAAGGAAACAACAAACTTACCGATGATCAGCAGCCCAGTGCAATGCTGCCTGAACTTGAGCAATGAACCTGTCCAAAAAACTGCTAACTGAAGGATGCCTTGAGGGAAGCTGAAATTTGAAAGAATTTTTCTCTTTATCCAGTTCTTCCAGTTTCTGTCTAAATTTCTCAGCTAGAAATAAATTTAGTGGGGAAAAAAAAAAAAGAACAAAGAAAAGTTAAACAGTGACAAAAAGGTTCTGTTTTACCTGAAGAAGAAAAAAAAAAGTCCCTCAGCAAAAAGTAAAATCCATTTCACAGACAGTTCTTCTTCTTCCCCTTTTGATAAAATATATCAGTCTGTTTTGCTCAAGGATTAACAAGACTACAATAGGAAATATAAAAAACCCCAGCATGCTACTCCATTTTATTCTATGACAAGGACAAAACTGCAGGCTTCCTAGCACCCTCAGAATTTTAATTTGATAAGGCTCCAAAGAATTGGCTCAAAGTTATCATCCATGCTCTTTTCCCAGAGTAACAGCTGTGAATTGAGTTCTAGGAAAAGTGCTAGTCTTCACTGCTTAAGTTTGTCTTAGAAGTTAGATGGCAGTTACACACTTGAGTTCTGACCTTTTTAAAATTGTACTATCTTTAGTTCAAGAACTGCAGAATCACACATGATATTGCAGAAATACATTTCAGAAGAAAATGCTGAAAATTATAGCAATCAAACACTAATCACGTTCCATGCTCCCCTGAATTTTGCTTAGTTCATCATCCAACAAAAAATATTTACTTTCAGCTTTAAATGAAAATAACAGTGGCCTCTAAGAGATTGCTTTGATTCTACCATAACTCTATACTTTTCTTTGAGTAGCCACTTCTCTATGTAAGTCATTGCTTCTTTGGTTTTCGTCCCTGTGTAGAAAACAAAGGAACATCATTCCCATTCCTAATTATTATTTCTGGTACGTACATCTTCTATTGTGCCAGTATACCAGCAGTCACATGCATGACAGATAACAAGCCTGACTGCTCCAAGACAGAACAACTTTGATGATACATTAGTCAAATCAGAGACTTTTGAACTAACCTGCAAATGGAAAGCCTTTACAGTTCAGTACTTTCCTCGTGACCTCACTGCCTACAATTTTGTGCGATTAGCAATCCTTCTAACATTTCCATTACAATATGTTACTATCAGAATAACACCCATCTGTGCATGTTTTTTATTGCTTAGTTTCTTCCTTTATCCTCAAATGGGGGCTAAGAAGAAGAGCAGTTTACATTTGCTTGTTTAGTGCAATGATGCATTTTTACAACAATTTTTCATTAGTATTGATCTCCATTTTGCTTCTGTGCCAATACAGTGGTATAAAGACACAGAACTTTTTTATGAGATTTGAGCTTCTCCCTGGGCCAGCAAACTGTTCCAGGGACTTTGTTGTTATTATTAGGCTCTTGCTGAAATGGTCACACAACCCCACTCCAAGTTACAACCACATGCACACATGCACATATTCTTCCTGCAAAGGAAAAACAACTTTTCAGTAGCAGAGGTGAACGTCTGTGGTGCATTTCTCAGGGACCACAGCTGAACAGATTCATCCTATCCCTATCACCACAAGGAAACTGAAATATGGTCCCAGATGAGACTCCTCTTCCCATAGTTTGACCAGAAAAACGTATCAGTATTTGCATGCCACTTGGCATTTCAAACTCAACCATCAATAATACTACTGTTACAAACAGAAGAGCAAGGGTTGAGCAAGGCTTGGATTGTGACCAACTACCACTGCACACCACACAGAAACACCTCCTTTTACTCAAAGCATTCACCACTGGGCTTTCTGGGAGTTGTGGGAACCCTTTACAGCTATTTAACAATGTTGTCATTGTTCTTCAACATAACTATGCTCATACTGTGTTTGCATATCCAGTTGTTTCATCCTTCTACTCCTACCACCCATCCTGGCCCTAGAAACAGGCTATTTTGGGAAGAAAAACAGATGAGGGGATCCACATGCCAATCCATTCTCTCCCTCATTAATTCCTGGCAAAACTCTGCTTTGTATATTCCAGTCTACACAGTATTCAATTAGTTTCCACTAACAGATGTTTCTAAATAATTTGTTCCACTGGCATTTTATAAGTAATATGGCTGGTCATACCCACTTGCTACCTCTCTGCACTAAATGATTTTTTATCCTTTCAGTACTGCAGTTAAGGGTTATACCTCAAGACACCTCAGCACTGCTGAGCTGAACACTGCAGCAACATAGCTTTTAGGATCCTTTCCTGGAAAGGAGACCCCCACCATCTGACCTGGCTGTTATCTTCAGTGCATGGAGAGACACAAGAACCTCAGTGCCAGCTGCAAAGCAGGGAACTTTGCAAATAAGGCTCATCTCAGTCCAGCTTTCAGCACTGCAGCTCACAAGAAATCTGGATCAAGCAGAGCTAATGGAAACAACCATAACACTAGCAAAGAGAATGTGAAAAAGAGGGTGATAAGCAGCGTTCCTCGATCTAGTAGAGGAAGACTGAGGGGAGCAACTTCCCAGTACTATTACAAACCAAAGAAAACAGTAATACAATGCTTTTAGCCTTCCCTCAGAATTTCAGTCCTCACTAACAAGCCTGAATTGCAGCAAAGGAGATGAAGAAAAACATTAGGTACAGTAAAGCACTAAATCTAACTGCCAGGGTTAGACAAGAAATACTGAAGAGGGTTGGTTTTCAGGTCAGACAAACATCTCTCAGGAATAGCTGTAGTATAGTTTTTAAGGTTGAAGTTAGAAAAACCAAATGTGTTGTCTTGTTTTAACAAGGGCAAGTGTCGGATTCCGCACGTGGGATGGGGCAGCTCTGGCTGTATGTACAGACCAGGGAACCAGATGCTGGGGAGCAGCACCGTGGAAAGGGACTTGGAGGTCCTAGTCAGTGGCAAGTTGAATATGAGCCAACAGTGTGCCCTGGCAGCCAGGAGGGCCAACTACGTCCTGGGGTGCATCAGGCACAGTATTGCCAGTCAGTTGAGGGAGGCGATTGTCCTGCTCTACTCTGCACGGGTGCAGTCTCACCTCAAGTACTGTGTGTAGCTTGGGCACCACAATATAAAAGAAGATCTAAAGTTATTTAGAGAGCATCCAGAGGAGAGCAACAAAGATGGTGAATGGCCTTCAGGGAAAACTATACAAGAAGCGGCTGGGGACACTTGGTCTGCCCAGCCTGGAGTAGACTAAGAGGAGACCTCACAGCAGTCTACCACTTCCTCATGAAGGGAAGTGGAGGGGCAAGCACTAATTTCTTTTCTCTGATGACCAGTGAAAGGATGTCAGATAAAGGCATGAAGCTGTGCCAGGGGAAGTTTAATTTAGATATACAAAGAAGTAAGCCCAGAGAGTGGCTGGGCACGGGAAGAGCTCCCCAGGAAAGTGGCCATGGCATCAAGCCTGACAAAGTTCAAGAAGCATTTGGGCAACACTTTTGGGCACATGGTGTGATTCTTGGGGCTGTCCTATACAGGGCCAGAAGCTGGACTTCAATGATCCTTGTGGGTCCCTTCCAACTCAGAACATTCTGTGTGATCCCTCCCACCATCTTTTCTAGGATTTTTCAGCCAAGAAGCAGACACAGATGGCCTTTGCTGTTCCAAAGTCATCAGACTCAGTCACAGATTTCTTTTACTTTCATTTTAGTCTTTTAAGCATGTTATTCCACCACAGAAAAGAACTTCACAGAATCGAAGAACAGACTGATCAACTGAGACACCAAAAGAAACCACATGCACTCAAATACCTCCATTACTAAGAAAGGCTTAATACTTTGATGCTGTCCCGTATTTTCCTTCAAAATAAGTTATTTAATACACAGCTTACATGCAAAAAAGCAATCCCCCCATTTGATGAAGTTCTTAAATGAAGGAAATTTAATATATTCAATATGTTTTGTTTCACAGAAGCATTTAAAATGAGGCCTAATTCTCTTTATCAACCTTTTATTTCTGCTGCTAGCTTGCTGCCTTGCAGAGTCCTACAGATACCCCAAACTAAACTTCTACTTCAGTGCAAAAGGTAAAACTGAACCCTTGAATTACCCTCCATCACAATCTTACTGCCTAGTGAACTTCCGATATCCCACTCAATTTAAAGCCAATCTGTACTGGCCTGGAAGATGCTGACTAACTGCTGTTCTCAACTAAACAGACACTGTTTTGTCTCCAAAGATCATGTTTTGCAATAGCTTTGAGCAAAATAAGCTATTTCCATAATTTTTAATTGACCATGTGAGAACATCTGGCTACCTCTCTCTGTTTTACGTACTCTGATATTGGTTTTACTCCCTTGAAGACAAGACTCGCTTTATCAGAACTATTTATCATAATTTAAAAAACATTTGAGAAAAATATCTCAGTAATGATAGAACCTCATTTGCTACATACTGCATATATTTATGTTTATTTATGCCTGTGCTAATAGGGGGGAAGATGATCAGTCATGCTGTTCAACAAATTGCTGAGCATTAAAAAAAATGTTTCTTCAGCTAGTTCAACTAAGGAAGGTCATCTGATCCTGCCCCACGATTCACTAAACAACCTCATTCCTCTTTAAAATTCCTCCTAACAAGGCCCTAAAACAGGATTTGTGTAGGGTATGTAAATCACAGCCCTGAAACTTTTTTTTCTTGTCTTCTAGATACTTCCAAAGACAGGTACCTCCTCACCATTCACTTTCTTAAAACTTTAAAGCTTCCAAGATAACCAAACTGGCTTTGTATACTCAGCACCGAAGACAGTTACCTGTTCTGTAAGAAACAAGGAAGTCCAGGCCCTAAAACAGGATTTGTGTAGGGTATGTAAATCACAGCCCTGAAACTTTTTTTTCTTGTCTTCTAGATACTTCCAAAGACAGGTACCTCCTCACCATTCACTTTCTTAAAACTTTAAAGCTTCCAAGATAACCAAACTGGCTTTGTATACTCAGCACCGAAGACAGTTACCTGTTCTGTAAGAAACAAGGAAGTCCCAGGTTCAGCTCCAATGACTCCTCTAGCAGCCCGTGCCCAACCACACACAGTAGCAGGACTTGAGAGAGCAGACTAAGAACCAGGGTGCAAAGTGCCCTCATTCCTGTTCCTGTACCTTTAATGTCTGTCAGCTGAGAGACTTTCTAAGGAACACACTACTCATGAATCACTTCACTGCTTGAAGTGGAGGGAAAGAAATAAAATCACCAACAGGTGAACAGCTATCCACCAAAAACTTCTCTTTTCTCCAGCTATCTTTACTTTTGGTCTCCAAAATATACTAAGACTGAATTTAAAAATGGAATTACTAATTATTGAAACATATACCCAATTTGGTAATTTGAGTAGTCTAATGTGGAGTTTGAATACATAACTGAAATGCATCTGGTGAACAGACTAATAAGCAAGGTGTCTACATCCAGTTACTAGCATTGGCCTGCAGCAAAATTACTTGCAGGAGAATATGTAAATCAATTAATATCCAAATATGGCATGTAAAGATATACTGTGATAAGAACTGAAGGCATTACAAGCATCTGGAATACATATATGCTCTTAATTTAAGGATAAAACAATTTTTAACAGGACAGTAGAAAATAAACATACTCGCTATATATATGAGGGAGCTACAGATTACACTCAGATAGCTGAGCAGCTAGCCCTTACCATGTGCTGTCCAGTTACTGGTATGGAGCAAAATCTCTTCTACCTTCCATTCAGCCCTGTGTGTGGTAAACAGCAAAATAAACCCAGTGCAGAGTCAAGCTTCACACCCGGGCAAGGCTGATGTCAAGAAGCCACGGGGCTGGTGACAGACACTGCAAGGGCCTGCTGAAGCAACAGGTGTAGCAGCTGTGTCCCAGAGCTATGTCTACCCTACTATGTGGACTAAAAGGAGAACATCTGCAAAGCAAAATAGTTCAGTCTTGAGGCCCCAACATCTGCAGTTCAGAAGGTCCTACTTCAGAATAGGTTTAGTGTAATCCCATGGATCAGCAGACAGTTATATAGATAGAGGCCCTCAGGTACCTCTACAGCTCCATCTTCAGACTTTGTCCCACTCAAAAGAAAGCCAACCCACGTATTCCAAGATTGCTCCACAATGCAAAGTAAAGCATAGTGAATGGGACAATTGGGAGATTCCCTTCAAAGACTCACACACCTAAACTGAACTAAAATGCTATTTGGACCAGGGTCCATAGAATACTTTCAGCAGTCAGTGGAAAAAGCAGTTCCTGGGAAAGCCAGTAAGCAGAGGCTAAAGCTTTCCAGACAAGGCTATAACTCCCTGGGTGCCACAGCCAAACATTCATGTTCAGCTAATGAAAGGCTAGAGCAAAGTGAAAACAAAATTAGCTCGCTTACTCACCACTTAACTTCGTTTATTCCAATCAGAAAAGGCAACTTTGAGAAATTTCACACTCCAGCTGTGCTCCTGAACTATCAAATACTACCTTGAGGAACAGCAGAGTAAAACAAACTCCAGGCTGCTCAACACCCTTTGAAGTCAGAAGCTATTGCCACAAAATTCACCCTAGATTAGGAGGGCCAAAATCTGCACAGAATGCTACAAATCTGTAATTCCTTGTTTAGTGTTTATTTCTCGGTATTTCTCACTCTTAGAGCAGATGACAAACCCTTCTAATTTGTGCTGAGATGCTAGATTAACATTTACCTCAAATTTTGGTGATAAAATTTAAAGGTAGAAGACTAGTAATCTGAAGAGTACAACAGAACAGATCTCTTACATTCCCAGACCAACTCAAAACATCAGAGCAGCTAAAACACACACATATGACCTGATGTAGCATTTGATACCACAAGCTTCCCCTGCTGAAGTCAACATCAGCTTGTCTACCCTCTAATTACTTTTTCTTTCCTAGCAGTAAGACACCAGTACACATAAGTCGAGTGGGGGAGGAAAGGGAAGGAAACCTGGTACTTGAAATAGTCCCTTCAAGAGAAGCAGAGAACAGTGTCTGAAAGATTTCTTAAAAGGACTGCTCAAGCATACTCCCCGCATCCGAGCAAGCCCTGCATTTTCTACCCATCACTTCATACCAACTACAGGTTGGGAAATTGCTGCCTCCTTAAAACATAAAACATTTCAGAATTTAATGTACTGAACATCAGTGTTGCAGCAGAGTTGGGAAGTCTGAAAGCTTTAAAAAATACAAGAACAGGCACATTTTAGCTGTTATGTTCATTATGAAAAGGAGCTTGTCATATTGGCAGATATTAATTCCCCCTCTATTTCAGACTGAATTTAAGAGCATTCATTTAGCTTTGAACAAAAAGTTAAATTCTCAGAAGTTTCACAGATGCTTCCTCCAAAGCACAGTACCAAGTTTTCCACCTACAGTTTACATCACAACACTGAAAAGTCTATGCTGTATATTAAACATGTTCCTAGAAAGGCACTAGTGCAAAGCCTAGGGTAGACTTTTAGCATGAATTTTCACCACTGCCCCTGCAGAAGCAACATCACTGACAGATCATCACTCAGAATTCTGTGGGTTTTGTGAGGGTGTAGGTACAAGTACTTTCAACCTCAGCAGGATAATGTAAGCAAGAAACCACAAAGCCAGAATGTTCTTCCAGTATACCACTGAGAAATAAGAGGGGTGAGAGCCCAGCAGAAAAATATCCAAGTCCTAACTTGGACAATTAATCTCTTAAATTACTTGGCCAAAGAAAATTTTTGCTTTCCCATGTTACTTCCTCATTTTCACCTGGCAATGATGTAGGCTGAACTATCCTCACAGCTGTTCTTTCTGGGCTGAGTTTAAGGACATGAGGACTATTTGGACAAACTTACATTACAATTTCCTGTAACATGACTATCCTGCAGGCAAAGTAGCTATAATTTGTCACTATCATCTCACAGAGGAGCCTTCAATGGAAGCTCCAATTGTACTAGGCTCAGACAACAGGAAAGAAATAAACAAAAAACCTAATCCAACAAATTTACAATCCTTGAAACAAATGACAGACAAAGGGGGAAATGGAGAGGACAATGCATCAGACATGAAATCTGGGTGAAAATTATGGACAATAATTTCAGCATACCAGAAGCATCTTAATCTCCATTGCTCTTAATCTGACACTTCTGAAAAACATTAAGATTTTTATAGCATTTTTAATAGCAAAGTGTTTAATAGTAAGAGCTTCATAAGTATTTCACATTAGAGAATAAGATACCTACTTCCATAGTTTTCTAAATGTCGGAGTAATCACATTTTTTAGTATGCCTTATGTGCATAACAGTTGCTGAAATAGTGGGCAGCTTTCTGTACATGGCAACCCATTACTCATATTTGCAACTGCACTAGAACAAAAGTTGAATTCCATAGGGTCTAACCCATATAGTCTCTCTCTTCAGATTTGCTGCATTTGTAAATTCCTTCAAACACCACAAGAGTTAATGCATAGGCATGTCTTGGACACATCATTTCTCCTTTAGTCAATTCACAATGCAAAACAAACAGTGCCCTGTTGACTGTTTGCTTTTCATAGTCTTTCGTAAACATCAAGTTTCCAATAAAAATACCGAGATGCCTACATTTCCAATATGACTTTACAATAAAAATCATTTACAGTAACATTGAAAAATACATTAAAGGAAAGTAAAAGTTGATTGCTAGTGCACTTTATTTGATAGCAACATTATTCCATAAGCAGTGCTGACAGTACTGTCACTACATATGAAATTGTACAGAAATAAAGAAGAACACATACCACTGATTCCAGGCCAAATCTGTATCTTTAAAAAGAGTCAGGCTATGCAGCACAATGGCACAGACAACTTGTGAGTTAAAATCTACTCTTAAAAGATCCCTCAAGACTAGGAAGCTAGCAGAAATCAATGCAAAGCTTCTCAACTTGCAATACAGCTCCTTCTTTCATTGGAGACAGTAGAGGAAGAGCTTTGGTAGAGGTTTCCAATCGGTGCATTTCACATACATGAACTGTCAGCTGTATATTAATGTCAACCGTGGACGATTCAATCCCAGTTCACTATGTCCCTTTCCTTGCTCCAGGAATCTCTAAGCCAGCATCTATCTTTTGTCACTGCTTCTGAATAAATGCCATGGGTTGATCAGAAAACAGGTGACCCAATTAACAATCAAACAATGCAATGCTCTACAACTAATTGCATTATATCACGAGACATCTGTCATTTTTATAAAGCAAGTTCTATATTCTAAAAATCTAATGGTCTATATTTAGGCTTCATATAAAAGATTTTATGACTAAAGACAGTCAGATTATGTTGGAACTTTTTTGTACCAGGCTCTATTTAAGCACATATTGTGATTCTAAAGTGCTTTGTTCCAGCTGTCAAACAACGAAAAGGATCCTTTATTATTGCCTAACCCGAATACATTGAGAATACCATCCTAAAGCACACCGTTTGAAAGACTCTTTTTTTCTTCTGATAGAAGTCACAAACTAGAATAGATAATATAAGCAACATTCCACAAAGGTTTATCTTCACACCTTTAAGAACCATGTTGTAAAAATGCACAACAAAGCAGCACAAAGTCGAGGCTAAGAAACACAAATGAGTTGCTTTAAGTTGAAGTTTGAAAGAAAATAGCACAGATTTTGAAGTGTGATGTATATTAAATTGTGCAATGTTTACTAAGGACTTGAATATGTAAAGAAATCAGCTTGCAGTTCTACTTAAGCCACCAGCTACAGATCAACACCATCAAAACCAAAATGCAATTAGACAACAATTATTTTCCTTCTGTGGCAAGGCACACTGCCAAAAAGGCATAAAATATTATTTTTTATAGAATGACTATTGCACACACAGAACTATCAAGAGAATATAAATGTGGGCATGCAACCCCAAAGCAACTGCTCTGAAAACTGCAGTAGAGAACTCTACAAGGAAACTCAAAGGTCTAGAAACAAAAGGGGAGAGAGAAGATTAAGCAAGTCTGTGGTAACAGAGCTGAAAACAGTACATCCATTCATTATGGATGAGTTCCTGGATGTCAGAATTTTACTTTTGGTTAAAGCAAATCTTTTTCCTGTCTCTCTTGCTCCCTGCATTCCCCTTCATGTGTTCCTACAGTACTGCTCAATGTTTGCTCATATTCCAGGTCTCCACTCTCACATTTAGTAGTCTCCATAATCTCAAATATATACATCTAATTTCCTCTTTCCTTGTTTCTTCCTTATCCGCAGTGCTCTTCAAGAATCAAAACTTTAGCCTTGAAATAAGCTGATAGCCTTCCCCAAGCACTCAGCTTGGTAGATGCAAAACCAAAAACTGTTTAAAAACTACTAAAGATGCATAGTTCAGCCCAGCTACTCTTCCAATTTCTTCCATCCATCCCTATTCTAGCACCCAGAAGTTACTGTTTGACTTTATCCAGAAAAGGCCATATTCTAAGAAAGCAAGCAGTGAGAGAGAATGGTTTACCACATTTATTTGTTCTCAGACTATTTTGCCTGTTGAATCCAAAAAAGGATTCACAAATTTTAAAACTTAATAGAATCATAGAATGATTTGAGTTGGAAGGGACCTTTAAGGTCTTCTAGTCCAACCCCACTGCAATGAACAGGGACATCTTCAACTAGATCAGGTTCCTCAGAGCCTCATCCAGCCTGACCTTGAATGTTTCCAGGGATGGGGCATCTACCACTTCACTGCATAGCCTGTTCCAGTCTTTCAAACATTCTCATAATAGAAAATTTATTCCTTGTATCTAGTCAGACCAAATAACTGCCACAAGCTCCAGGAATCTAAACTCATTGGCAAAGGAAATCATTTAAACAGAGAATAGCTGCTGCCTGTTAATATCTAGTGATTTATTTCCTGCCCTTCCTTTTGAACTTGGCCTCACTAATCAATTCCCTCTCCTCGGCAATTCACAGCAATTCACAGGCATCCTTACACTCCAGTTTCTCCCCCTTCCATTTCTGCTCTTGCATCCTCTTGCCTTTCCACATCCTCCACCTCAGCTAGTATCTTGCTTCTCATCTTTCTTTCCCAAAAATAATTTGGGTTCCCCCTGGATTTCACCTGGACTTCAAGTTAGACTGCCAGACTCAGACAGACTCCCTTTTCCTCCACCATGCTCCAGACTGTGATCAAATGTTAGAATGAATTTAACTTAAGTAACTCTCCCCATGGAAAGGATTCTGCCATGGATGTGCCAGGTGGCTTCAAGTCACACTGTGTATTCTGTCATGAACACAGATTCTACAGTGCCACATTACAGGATCTCAAACCAGTAACTCCATTTCCTTCATCTTCTAGGTCCTCTATAAAACCATAGATAGCAACAATTGCTCCATAGGGGCCTCATTAGGCTTAATTAACACCTGTGTGAGATCTCCAGATAAAACAATTGCTGTAATTACACAATCTGAACTGCTTCTTGCATCAGAAACCTTGTATTAACCCTTTCATAATTTGAGCTTTTCAGACTCTGTTCCATATAAAAGACTATCAACTGCTGGAGTTGCCTCTGAATTTTCTAATTTCAAAAGCAGATGAAGCCCACTGTCTTTCCTGCTTGAATAAATGGGATCCTGAAGCCCTTTTTTAAAATCACTCTTCTCCACCTTCCTTCCTTTCACATATGCACTTTAGACATTTCACATTTACAATACTCCTTTCATCCTGTCTCTGAGCTCCTGGAGGTGTTTCAGGTCTAAGAATTACCCCTCAAGCACAGAGTACAGCAGGTAGAGCTGTGCAGGTGGATGTCAGCAGAGGTCAGTTAGGGAGAAGACCAAAGGCTCTCTAAGGAAGTTCCACAGTCTTCTAACTCTGCTTTGGTCCCTGCTTCAACAAAGCAGTTATGATTGAGACAGCATCCCATCAACCACCAAATGCAGTCAGAGGCCTGGCTGGATCACATTCACACAGTGACCATGCAATGACAACTGCTGCAAAGAAGTCTGACCTCCACCAGCATGCAGATCCACAAAAACCCTCTCAAATGTGCAGCCTGAGCAGAACACAGCACTGCCAGGGCACCATCCCTGCTCCTCATACTTCAGGCTAAGAGACTGTAAAATTTTAAATACTGCCTTATTCAGCTTGAGTCCATGAAGTTTCACTGCCTCCAGCAGCCTCTCCACCTGTTCATCAGAGCCTCCTCAGGCTAGAAATTAAAGCTGCCAGACCAGTATCTGTGTTGACTGAGAGCCAGGTGTGAAGGGGAAAGAGGAGCACACTGGGGCTCTAATGGTAGCACCTGCTAGAAACCAAGCTCAGGGAGAGTTTTGGCTATTACCATGCTCTCCAGAAAGGGTTCAGAGAAGGTGCTCCAGAGTTGCAGCTCACCAGAGTGCTCTGCTTCCAGCCCCTGCAGCTCAGCTTCCTACACATCTCCTACAAGCACATAAAATAAATGCATTAAAGCCTGCTATCTTCTGTAGCATGTACTCACTACAAATGAAAACACTGCAAGATAATAGCTTTTATTAGCATACAGCTTCACAATAACTAATCTCTACTTTCTTCATGACTTACAATCAAATAGTACTGCTACACTAGCAAATCTTGCTGTGAATTTCACTCTATGCCAGTATACCCACACCAACTGTTTACCATAGCAAAATAAACATTCCTATTCCAGCCTCCCACCTTGACTCTGTCCAGCAGCATCCACTGCTACTGAAATAGCTAAGAGCAGATTGTCTTTGAAACAAGTAATACATTAATATGTCTAAACAGTAACCTCAACACCTTTCCCACTCCCCCTTTCAAATACCTCCTGCAAATGCAACATAAGATAGCTGAGCTACTTTCCCCTACCACACCCATTCAGATCCTTTTTACTTTACCTCAGCTTGAGAAGAACTGTGGTAAAATATGTAGATCAGACAGATGGCATTTGCTGCTCTTTTATCAGTCCTGCTGCTCAATGGTTTTGAAAAGCCACGATAATTCATTACTTGAATAGTCTCAGATAGAACCTGGGTTCAACTACGACTTTGCCTTATCCATTTTGGAAGTGCAATTATTTTATTTACAGAGGTATTAGAACCTTCCACCAGAGCAGAAAGATACTGGATTATAACAACACATCTGAAATAACTGACTTTTGTTCTTCACTTTTAAATTTCACCTGAAAAAGCACAATCCTCTCCCTACTTTATTTTGGTAGATGTGAAGAGCAGCTGACCTCTGCAATTCCTGGCTGGAGCAGTGAGCCAGGATGGGATGGTTCTGCTTTTATGGTTCTCTTTACATTCTCTACCCTCACCCTAGAGTGTAGTCATAGCTCTTCACTCCTCCAACACAATCAGAACGTCTCTCTTTGCAGAATTATCTGACCATTATTTCTTTAATATATCAATAAAGCCCTCCCATTTATACATACATACATATATATATATCTCCATCTTTGGGTGGAGTGCATATACATGAAAACACATTCACACACATCCTGCCATCATCTTCAAACATGTCTTCTTTGTCATACACCAAAATCTGTTTATCTAATTTTTATTCCTCTCCTTTTGTAAGATAAGTAGCATGGTTAAACTATAGAAAACAGTTGATATTTGGGTACAAAACAATGCAAAAATTAAAAGAATGAAAACAATAGATTTTACTTTGAAATATCACTATTTGACAAGTTTTACTAGTCTCTCAGTTAATCAGTGTTCAAATTGCAATTTAGGCAACAGTCATTTCTAAACAAGTTGTTCCTTAGCGAGGAAAGATATGCAAATAACTTCTATCATGTTATTTACTAGAGGCTCCATATTTCAACACATAACTTCTTCCAAACAATAAACTCCTGTCAAGGTAGTGTTCCATCAAATCTGTCAATTGCAACTCATTTAGTGCTACAGGACAAGCCAACACATTGCATAAAGGTCAAGTGGAAAAATGTCCCTTCCACTACATCAATGTCTAAATTGGTAAAGGTCACTCCACCTAATAATTGCTACTACAGAACATAACTTTGTTGTAATCTACATGATAGCAGAAAAAAAAAAAGCAGTTCAAGTCCTTCATTTTTTTCCCCAAGGGATGACACACTAACATTACTGTCATTTCATGATTGGAGTTCAGTGGGCTTTAGAGACTTTAATTAGAACTTCAAAGACCACAGTATGGCAAGTGATATACCTGTTTAATGGACAAGCTCATTTGAAGCAGACTGAAGTAGCTTGCCTAAAGTTAAAATAGCAAAAAGCAAATATGATCACATAGTCTAAAACAAAACCCAAAAAGTAAATTGGGGGGGTGTAATTATTTTAACTCCCTATTCCTGTTTAAAAATTCATTCTCTCTCACCAAAACTTTTTTCTTCAAAAGTATCACTCTACCATTTGTAACATCACAGCATATTGTAAAACAAAATTAATGTATACAAATACAGAAGTTAACATTATGTCACTTTAATGTTGTAGCTGAAATCCTAAGGCTAAGTGAACAACAACCCAACCTACAGAGACACAACCCTCATCACCCAAGGAAGCCTGAGGTTGTGTTGAACAGTGAAGGAAGAGAAGGGAAAGGGAGATGCTCAGGTTCAACTTGCCTCACTATATCAACCCAAGTGTGATTCATATACAACTTAGTGTATTCTCAGCTTACAGTAGTAACAAAAGACTAAAAAGTGAACACTAGTACGTAAGATTCAGATCCTGTACCATCAAGACAAGTTAGCAATAAATTTTGCAGTTACTGGGAAGAGTGGTAATAATATTTTACACATAGGACTCTGAAACCAAAAAAAATAAAAGAAATATATGCAATCAGTGCTCTGATTGTAAGCCCTGGCATAGAACATATATCTCTTTTCACAGGTTTTCTCTTCCACAGGGAAGAGGAGGCTGAAAGCTGGCCAAGGGATGGGATGGTATTCTTCACAGACCTCTTCGCTGCCACTTCGGCTGCCACATGCAAGAGTGGGAGTGATGTTTGTTTCACCCTCCGGCAAGTTTCCTAAGTGTGTCAAATTCAACTAGTTGTTCAAAGATAATAACACTATCAAGACCTTAGAAAGCCATTATGGTTTCTTCAGTGGCAAGCACTATAAATGATGGCAGGATCGGAATGTTAGGTTGCAAGCAGCTGCAGTAAAGCACACCCAAAAGAAAACAAAATTAGTCTCAGATATCTTTGTTTTCTAGTTCTTCAGTAACAGACAGAAAACATAATTTTTAAGTCTTTTTGGCTAGCATAGCTTTGTGTTTGATTAATGTCTCTCAAGATGTGGATGCTTTAACTGTAGCTGCATTGACATGATACAATATTCTGGAGAGTAACTCCCCCAATTCCGGAAAACATTATTTGTTTACTTGGAAACTTCATCAAATAGACACATTACTGTGTAAATAAAATTTGCCCTTGGCCAGTTGTCTCCTATCTGAGGAGGTAAAAGCTTAGAGATCCATAATCTAAACATAAAGAATATGATATCCACCGAAGTCCAGGTACACAGACTATTGGCAGGCTGAAGTGATTACATGAACTTCAGTTGCAGAAAAAAAAATTATTTTGCTTTATATAGGACTAGAAACAAAAGTTTGCAGATGTTATCCTATACCTCTCCCAGCACAGTAAGTACACACACCAAGACATGGGCATATTACACCAGTACAAGAAACAAAAACAGTCTTGAAGTGACAAGAATTGCCAGGCTAGATTAGACCTGTGTCCATCCAATACAGGATTCTGCCAGTGACAACTGGATGTCTCAACACTTCAAAGGATGGCGAGAAAGGCCTACAGGGGCAGCCTGCCAGCCTCCTCAATGCACACACCTCTCCTGCTGGAAATCCTACAGATCACTTCAGCAGGCTCTACAATGCAATTATACTAAGATGAACGTTAAGAAATAAACCCTCAGACAAAATTCCCTCACACTAACTTGCCAAAAAAATTTTCAAGAAATACTTTTAACAGAAGGTACAATGAGGTACAATAGGCAATATGTCAAATACACAAAAGAATATAATAAAAAATGCAAAAAAGTATTTTCATGAAGATTCAAAGAAAGAAAAGGCTGAGTGTTATTCTTTCAGAAAACTCCTATGGAATGCTTCCCTCTATACAACTGCCTTGTCTTCTACAGTATATCCCAGTTACTGAGCTTCACCAATGATCAAAAGTCTTTATTATTTTTCCAAACAAATTCTACAGAAGTTCTCCCTGATGCCACAAAATTTGCATTGTCATCACTAACTCATTCACCTTCTTTCTCCACTGTTATTAAACAAGAGAATTAGCATAAAACTCAAAAAAAAAAAAAAGGTGAGAAATAAATTCTCCTATAAACAGCAAAAAAATTCTCCTCTTCAATTCAGGCAATTCCTGGTCACTTCATTCAGTTTCAGAAATCTTCCTTTGGGAACCAAACAAACCATTATTTGCCCTTGTACTTCACCTGAGTCTTTAAATTACTTATTTTCTAAAGAAAGAATTAAGACATTTAGATATTAAAATATTCTCTAACACTATGGCTTCTTTTTCTTTCCTAGTTTGGCTTTATTTTCTTCACATATAAACAAGACTTTGGCTTATTTGCCCAATAGTGAGCCCTAGCTGTGAAGTCAGTACAGATATTCTCAGATTCTGGCAAAAAGGATTGCAATGGGATTAAAGTCTCTGTGGTGGCTGGTCAGGAGGCTCTCCAACAGGGCAGAGTGTGAAGTTCATCCAACATGGTCAGAGCAAGGGGTGATTCCAGCTGAATCCCAGACCTGCATCCTGCAAGCACGCCTGCAGTCACACAGGGCTGTGGAAGCAATCAGACTACCAGAAGCTTTGTAGACCCAGGCAGCAATTTAGAAAGAACCAAATGTGTTAGCTTCAGGAGCCACATCGACTGAGATGTCTCATAATGGCTCAATACAGGTGCTCCATTCCCAGTGTAAAAGGTATCCTGGGAATTTTCTAAATATACTGTGGGCAGGAAGAGTCACTGCACGGGACTAATACAAACAGAGAACGAAGAGGCAAAGACAGAACAGTGATACAAATGATTATGGTGCAAATGTTGCCAACTGCAGTAGAAAATAACAGAAAGCAGCAAAAAAAACACTAGGAGTATTTGAGGCCAGGCATTTAATGCATCCTCCACCAACTCTTGGGAAAAGGGAAAGCAAAAAATATGACTGAATGCAAATATTTTGCTAAAAATTCCCAAAACAAACTGCAACAAAGAAAACCCCAGTTCCACTCTTCTTCCAAAATGGGAAGCTCTGGCAAACCAAGGACAAAAGGTATAGGCAAAGAACAAGCCAGAATGGCAATCCTGTTCTCTCACTCCCAACAGACCAGGACAACATAGGGTAAGTTTAACCCAGCCTCTTCCTGTTACACCTTTCTGCCAGAATTCTTTCTACTGTGATCACACATAGAAGCCTGAAGCCTCAAGAAGGGACAGCTTTGTACACAGCCTTGCAGCAGAAAAACAACATGTAAAAACACACATCGCCACCACCCAAATCCATTTTGCTAGTTGCCAGAGGGCAGAAATTCAAACCACGAGCACCTAATTTTGATGCAAGTATACACACACACAGACTGTGTGAAGCTCCCTCCCATACTACAGAGTGCAACTGGCTTGAACTCCAGCTTCTTTCACACATGCACCAGGGAGCAGCTGCAAATAAAGGAATGCAGTGAAACACCACCTGCTAAGTAAAGGCCAACAGCTTTGTAGTCTGGTAAAAACTCATTGATACAAAGGGACAAGAAAGATGCAGCTTGTATCATGCCCCTAACCTTGATTTGAGAATGCAGGGAGGCAGCAGAGTGACTATATTGCACCAGCTCAGAGCCTGCAGCCCAGAGGACAGATACAACCACAAAAATACATCAAAGCAGCAGGGTGATAATATCCACTACCACCCCTGGGAGACACACAATTAGCAGGTGAGGAGCAAATTCAAACCCTACACAGGAGGTGACAAGCAGAAACAGCAGCAGCACAGACCAATGAAGCCTGCTGGCTGAGTAAATACACAAGGAGGGCACAGGAGAGGAAGAACCTGTAACTCAGGGGAGGAGACAAAAGACATTTGCCAAGCACCTTCCTAAAACACAAAGTGGAGGGAAGGAAAGTTACTGCTAGATCTCCTAATGTTATAAGATAAGGGCACAGGAACAGAGAACATCAGAGTGGGAGACGTGGGAAATCAAGCTTCATGGATTACAGCCACTAAAGTTTCTCACACAATCCCATGCACGCAGGCACTCTTCTTTGTGCACAGTTCCCATGCTCGATAGACCGGAAATCTTCCTTTCTAAAACATCACCTGCTGAGGCTGAATGTGCACAGTAGGAGCCCTGGCAACTTCTCATGACCAAGGTTAAGGCGGTAAAGAAATAGCTGTTTGACGGCCCTTTAGCCAGAAAGGAAATCCAAGCAAAATATTTCCGAATGAACAAGTGCAAAACACCAGAGTATAGAATCCACCCAGAGACAGCAGTTCTTACAGATCTGTATTTCCCACTGGGATTACCCTGGTAATTAACACTCCCCTCTTCACTATGGTCATTCCCACAGATTTCAGCAACAACCAGCTGCCTATGCATGAAAGAAGTTGATCGTTGAAGGAAGAGGCTGTTTAAATACTGATCAAAAAAACCAAACATGTCAGAACATCAACTGCACAGAGACTATGCACAGGCAGTACAGCACTGGATGCATTATAATATGGCTAAACATATCCTAAATCTACAGGATGTTTCTCAAACAGGTATTAGAAGCCAAACTGGCCTCCTCACTGAGACAGGGAAGCAGAATCAATTATAGAATACCAGGTTGGAAGGTATCTCAAAGATCATCTGATCCAACCTTCCTCAGTAACACAAGTCTAGACAAGATGGTGCAGCACCCCGTCCAGCTGAACCCTAAAGGCATACAATGTTGGGAAATCCATCACTTCTCTAGAGAGGTTATTCTAATAACTGATTAGTCTCATGAAAATTTTTTCTCTTGTGCCCAATTGGAATCTCTCCAGGAGCAACTTGTGCCCATTACCCCTTTTCTTTTCATGTGACTTCTTGCACAAAGGGAGTCTCCATCTTCTTTGTAGTCACCCTTTAAATATGGGAACACAGTGATAAGGTCTCCCCCTAAGTCTTCTTTTTGGAAGACTAAACAAACCAAGTTCTCTCAGCCTATCCTCACACAGAAGACTTCTCAGTCCTTTGGTCATCTTTGTGGCCCTTTCCTGGATCCTCTTCAGTCTGTCCATATCTATTTTATGTAACAGGGACCAAAACTGAACACCATATTCCAGGTGTGGCCTGACAAGTGCTGAATAGAGTGGGAAAAAGTTGCAAAGCAGGACCAAAAAAACAATGTTGTAAAGCAAGGCAGTCATGAACTTCATGAGAATTGGCAGTGATGAAAAACTCATTCAACTTTTTGACCTTACCCTGAGCTCCCACGAAGAGCATTCTTTGAACGGAAATAAGCATTGCCACAACTTCATCCTAACCTTCAAAAGAAATCTTCAGGAGTTAGTCAATCTTAGCTGAGCAGAATATTAACATTAAGAAAGATCGAGCCTCTCTGTATCTCTCTTTTACAAGTTGGTTTGGGTTGTTGCTTTAAATCCACTTGCATAGAAGTGACGAATGGTATTTTTTGTGACTTTTAACTGACCCCAGTATCGTCTGTCGACTCAGAAGCTGAGATGATAGGTTTGTGTGCTATACATCACGTCAAAAAAGACCTCCAACTGTCAAGAGTCAATTGGCCTGCAGATGAGAACTGGGAAAAAAATATATCTAGTACTTCACACTGTTTTCTTGATTTTTCCAAAGGTTATCCAGTCTACTTTGGTAAAGGTAGCCTTTCTGGCTGCCTAACAGGGCTGCATAAATGCTGTCTTTGCTTTCCCAAGGGGACTTCAAAAGATTCTGTACCACCAGTAACATTTAGCAATATTTCTTTTAGGTAGGCACTCAAGAAATTAGGAACAATGTGTGTTGTTACATAACACAACAGATAAATCTTGAATATTAAAAAATGGACTTTAGCAATTTTAGGCAGACATGCAGTACAACTTTGTAATGGATGGAGACAAAGGAAAAGAAGTGTCCTTTCCAGAAAAGGAAAAGATTGTATAAAAAAGAAGGAGAAAGACAACATTCCTTAGAATTAATAAGCATCAACTATACATACTTGAACAACTAACCATCCAAACAACTCCTTAAATCTTCCTACAGACAAAGAAATGTCAACCCTACAGGCATCTGCCTTACATCAAAGAAATTAAAAAAAAAACCCTCATCTATCTTGGCTAAGAACACCCCAGTATCTAGCATCCCTGCTTCAGCAGTGGGGAAGGCACACAAGCCACTGACACACCCACAGCTGTTACAGAAAGAACAAATTTGGGTAAGCACAGAGAAGGTCAGGCAGCACACTGAACTCCAGAGCAGCGAATTGGGAGAACAAAAGTTCACTTTTCAAACAGAAATAGAGGAAAGATTGCCTCTTAGGAAAGTGAGAGCCAGGAAAGTGTTTAGGAGCAAAGAGGGTAAGTTTCCCTGAAGAACTCATTTTCCATCCCTCCTAACTTCTGAAACCAAGATTGATTTTGTAAGCAAACATTCAGTTTGTTATTAGCTGCTCTTAACAGCATTCACTCTGAACAATAATTAGAGGCATTCACAAGGAAGTTTCTATTAAGCAATTATACCCTATAAAATTAAAGCAGGGAAAAAAAGGCTTTTAGACAAATTAAAAGCAGGCACAGCATGCAAGGCAGACTTGGCCCCTAACTCCAGAAAGACAGGAGAAATTATGCTGTTCCTCACACACAAGGGAGGCCAGGAATCGTGGCTGACATCACTAATAGCACAGTCTCTATATAGGAGTATACATGGAAATACAAGAAACCTCTCACCACAGGCCCATTGAAGTCAAAGCTCAAGTTTGCTTCCTTAAAGCTACAACCCAGGGAACGTTTGTCCTGCAGAAACAGCCTGCAGCACTATCCCCCCAGATGACTCCAGCCCTCACATGACCTACACCTCCTGCAGCCATCACATAACTGAGCTCTGGCTTGAAGAGAAAGTGAGTTTTATTTTTTTCCCCTCATCTGAGTAAAAGCAGTATTTTCCAGGACACTTCAACAAGCCAGAAAAGCTTTGGATCACATTTTTTGACATAATGAATATTTTTTTTCCTACATTCAACAAACAAGTGTGTCACAAGAGAAGAAAGTAAGTCAAATACAGCTCAGCTGTTTTGCTGCCCACACTGTTTCCAAGTAATTCCCATCTGTTTGCACCGGGGAAACATTAGCCATTCAGACACATACATAGAGTCTTGCCTTTTCCTTGCTTGACTGAAAAGAAAACGGCTCTTTTTCCTTTTTTTTTGTTCCCCCCTGAGAGAAGCAATAGCAATGGAATAGTTCTGCTGAGCATGTAAGGCTGCCCTTGAATACTCGGAGTAAATGGGTCAGTCGATATAACACCTATAGGTAAGAAGAGCCTCAGGATTCTGAAAGTAGGAGGAAGGCAGAGAAATGCCTCTTGTATATGATAACTGGCACGTTCACTCAACAAGCAAACGGCACATAAATGTAAAAAATCAAGACATTTCATAATAGCAGAAATACAGTGATAGCATGGGGAGTGAAGATTATCTTTCTCTGCCAGATTTCTCCTTCTTATTTGGAACTGCATGATCATTTTCAAAAATGTCTAAACGAAGAATTATAAGAGCCATTTAAATGAAATCCTACTGGATCCTGTGTATTCCCCATTATAAGCTTTGAGAGTTACATGTGGGGAAAAAAGCATCTGAAACAGGAACTATAAAACTACACAAAACTCAGACTTATCTACAGGCAGACATGAACAGACTCATGATGGCAAAATAATGATATCAGAAAGCTATTCTAGTAGCAATGCTTCTGCAGGCATAGTGTTCTGAAACCAAATTAAATTTTAATTCCAGAATAATTCTACTTGGGAATTTTTTTTCAAAAAAAAAAAAAAATTCTTCTTTTTCACCTCCTCAGCATCTTCAGCATTTGTTTCCCCAGAAGATCTTGTCATTTTATAAAACATCTGGAAAAATGTTGTTATTATTTTTTTCCCCTGCATACTCATACCTCTTGAGTCTTCTTACCCTAGGTGCTGTGAAGGAGGTGACATAGCATGACCAGAACCTCTTTGTTCACACTCCCCACTATTTTTACTCTTGTTATTAGATAGCACCAGAACAACCAGTTGTTGAAGCCTGCCTGTGAATGGGGCTATTTCAGTTCTTTCTCAAAAGTGTTTTCTCCACCAAGTAAAGGTCATCATTCAAATATTTCAAATCAACACCCCCTGTACTTCAATATGAATTTTGGTTTGATTTTAATTACTGCTGTGTGCTTAGAAGACCGAGCTTTTTTGTTTTATTCCTTTTGTTTGTCCTTTGAAAGGATGGGACAGCAGATTCTCTATGAACACTGGCAACAAAGCATGACATTTGGCCTGTGAATACAGAGCAGCAGATAGTGCTTGTATACATTTGGAGGTCAGAATCAGCATGGCACCACAAGACTTAGTAGAATCACTAATGCACTATTGAGCTCTCTGCTCAGTCGACCAGTTTGACTATTGCTCAGATTAAGGATTAAGAAATCAGTTCCCCTTGAATTATATTTGATAGATAAGGGGTTTTCAGCAATAAACCCTACTAGAGGGCTTTGCACTAAGTTATGGGGTATGGCAGTAACCTTTACCTCTGTATTCCTATATACTCATCATTCAGAAAACCATTTAATATCAAATGACTCCCACTGAGAAAGTTCTCACTGTCACTCAGGATTCAGACTGAAAAGAGTGCAGCTTCAGCCCAGTGCAGAGCAGCTGCTCCTTTCACTACACTACCA
>NW_008662236.1:0-734 GCF_000695815.1 Acanthisitta chloris
TTGCTAGACCTGCTGTTCACAAACAGATGGGAGACGTGGTGATTGGAGACCATTCGGGGCACAGCGGCCATGAAATTGTAGAGTTCTTGATACTAGGGATGCAAGAAGGGCCATCAATAAAACTTCTGCTGTGGACTTCTGAAGAGCAGACTTTGGTCTGTTCAAAAGTCTGATTCAAAGTGTACCCTGGGAAACAGCCCTTGGAAACAAAGGGGTCCAGGAGGGATGGAAGTATTGAATGTGCAGGAGCAGCTGTCCCGGTGTGCCGTAAGGCACGCCGGCGGGGAAGGTGGCCAGCCCGGGTGGACCGGGCGACTGGAAATTATGAAAAAAAGAGAGTTTACCAACTCTGGAAAAAAGGGCAGGCTACTCAAGAAGAGTTCAGGAATATAGTCAGGTCACGTAGGAAGAAAATTAGAGAGACAATGACACAATTTGAATTAAATCTGGCACTTCTGTCAGGGATAGCAAAAAGTGTTTCTATAAATACATCAATAGCAAAAGGAAGGGCAAAGAAAACCTTCATTCCTTGTTGGATATGGGAGGGAACAGAGTGGCCCAAGATGAGGAAAAGGCTGAGGTGCTTAACACCTTCTTTGCCTTAGTTTTTAATAGTAGGCCAGGTTGTCCTCAGGACAGCTGGCCTCTGGAGCTGGTAGACAGAGATCGGAAGCCAAATAGGCCCCCTGAAATTCTGAGAGGAAATTGTTAGAGATCTGCTTAGCCACTTGGAT
>NW_008662237.1:0-1756 GCF_000695815.1 Acanthisitta chloris
TGCGCGGAACGGGCAAAGCTGCGCTCGAGGTGCGAGTGCCGCGTCAAAATCCGGCGCCGTTGGGAGTGTTGGCTGAAATGGGAACTTCCCAACCTCAGTTCCTTTATTGATACGTGAATTTAACAGTGTCAGGAGTGAAGTTATTGGGATAATCAATTACCTCTCAGAGCAGATAATGCCTTTTAATTTCTTCTTTCCTGGTTTCTTCCTGTTTCTTTCTCAGATTACCTGTGCCCATTGGTAATCAACATGGTTGTAAATTTACTAAGCACTGTATTGTAACCTTTTCCTATTCTATAAGCTTTACTGAAAATAATGGGCAATAATAATCTCTGTGACTTTTAGACTAAAGCTTTTGGGCATTTAAATACAGTAAGCTATTGGAAAATGGAGTATGGGCCTGTGAAATGAGTGTAAGGAATGACAAATTGATGCCAGAAAGGTGAAAAAAGCTTTGTTAACATCCAGGATGAGCTAGTCACAGGTGCAAGAATTCATGTCCTTGGGTGCATTCTTGCCTGTTACAACAACTCCCCCTTTGAGTCTTACTTTGTTTGTCTTAGATTAGACACATTCTTTTAGGTTTCTTGCTAATTCTACACCAATTAACACTACTCTGCTAATTTTGTAACATAACAGAAGAACTCTGAATAAGGAGAAAGTAACAGAACTACCTGAATGTAATATATGACAAGTGGAGGGTGCAAATGGCACAAAGCTGTGAACAATGTAATCTGAGGCAAGTTTATTTTCCTTCCTGTGCATTCTAGGATCATATAAAGCAGCTAATTCATGCAAAACCACAGGAGCTAAGTAAGTGATTCCAAAGGGTTAACCTAGAAACACGGAGCTGTGCTCTTAGATCCCCCAGTATCAGTCACTAATTACTCTGGGAACAAGTTGCCCAGAGAAGTTTTAAATGGTCCATCCTTGGAAATGGTAAAGGCCAGACTGGATGGGGTTTTGAGCAGCTGGTTCTAGTGGAAGATGTTCCTGCCCATGGCAAGGGGAACTGCTCACAGCCCCCAAACAGCACCTGGAATGCCAGTTTTTGAGTGGTCTGTGTGCTCTTTCCCACTGACTTCCACTGCAGACACTCTTCCATCAGGGCACACAGGGCATCACTTAGCACAGGATCACAGAATGGGTCAGGCTGGGAGGGCCCACAGTGGGTCCTCTGGTCCAGCAGGGCCATGCCAGAGCACAGGATTGTGTCCAGACAGCTCTGGGACATCCCCCAGTGAGGGAGAATCTGTGACCTCTCTGGGCAACCTGTCTCAGTGCTCAGTGACTGCACAGTAAAGTTCTTCCTCATGTCCAAGTGGAACTTCCTGTGCATCAGCTCCTGCCCATTGCCTCTAGTCCTGCTGCTCAGCACCATGGAGCAGAGCCTGATCCTTCCTCTGCAGACACTGACAGGCAGTGATGAGTTCCCTCACAGCAATCTCCTCTCCAGGCTGAACAGCCCCCGCTCCCCCAGCCTTCAAGGAGGGTGATATTGACATGCACTGTAGTTTGGGGCTTTCTGGGTAAGACTCTTGGTTTGGAACATGGCACAAAGTGCTGTGCAGCCCTCATTGCACTACCACATTCTGTCCAGCCTCAGGAAGGAGACAAATGTAACAACCCCTCATAGCTTCCTTCACTACCTCACTGCTAAATGCCTAACTCCTTAAATCATGTGTTAAATAACCGTATTACTGTAATTTAATTTGAAATGAGGAAGGATTCATAAAGCTTCCGCCCCCCCCCCCCC
>NW_008662237.1:1773-3102 GCF_000695815.1 Acanthisitta chloris
CTTTTCAGTAAATGAATGAAGATGCAATTATTAAATTATAACAGCATAAAATAGATGATTCACTAGATTATTACACTGGGGGAGAGAGTGCTGCTGGCTGAGCTAATAATAGCTTGTGCATAACTCTTATCAAGTACACAATGCACAAAGTTATGTGTGTTCTCTGCAAACCTGATTTGGCCAAGTGTAAGCGCACAGCCTGCTTTATTCTGCTTATACATAATAAAATCAAATTAGAGGTTTAAAAACCTAAAATTACTTGTAACAGTCAGTTTTAGTCCTAATTCTACAAATATAGTTACTGAATTCCTGAAGGGCAGTGCTGAGAGAAATTCATCCTGTCAAATCTTCTCCCCCTCTTAATCCTCTGCAGAGAAAGAGGAAAGCAAACATGAAGCATGAGGAAAGCAAACATGAAGTATGAGAAAAGGAGAGAAGGAAAAGATACAGAAATACAGGGATCAGACTCCTCTCCTGAGGCCTTTATCTTGGCCCTTATATGTAACCAGCCCCAAAGTCCTTCACTGCCTTTGAACTGCTGACCCCCTGCTCTCTTTCACCCTCTCCAACAAAACCCCTTCAGCTCAGCTTTGACAGCAGCTTTTCACACCAAAGCTGGGAGTGAAAAAATAACTGTCCAGAGAGGCAGGACAAGAAATCAGTGTGAGCAGAAATGACATGAAAACAATCAAGTGTGTTCTCAAGCATTAGGTAAATTACTTCAAACAGTATATGTATTTTACTCTTTACAGCATCTGCTAGACTGTTCCTAGGGAAGGATTTTAATTAATGGTCAGCTGTATGTGTTTGAATCACATAAAAATCACATTGTGTTAGAGATGTAAATCTCTCAGTAAACTCTGATTCCCAAGGTGGGCAGGACATCCTGATTTGTTTTACAGTACCTGCTAGCAGTGCTTTTTCCACTCCAATGGTCTTTATTTCAGCTGAAGCTTCTGGCAGCCTTTCCAACAGCACAGTCCTGCTCCATGTCATCTTGCTCTCCTTCTATATCAACAAGACCTGTAAGAATGCATGATATAATAGCTCATTCAGACTGAGAGTGGTATCCACTCAAAGCACCTTCCTGCTACCAGCATCAGTGAAACCTGCCAATTCCTTCAACTTTCTAATTCAGGAATAAAGATTTCTGACCAGTAACAAAGCACATGATTTTCAGAAAACTCATTCTGCAGTGGAACAGTAAAAACTGTGCCTCCAGTGGAGATCCACATCCACAGAGGTGAAAGAAAGACTTCTGGTGGAGACACGTCCAGCTTAACCAGCACATCTCAAGGAAAATCAAGAGAGTCAAAGTTGCCTAGCAGG
>NW_008662237.1:3121-4068 GCF_000695815.1 Acanthisitta chloris
ACCCAGAAGAAAGGTTTGGGCAGCTGGAATTGTTTAGTCTAAAGAGGAGAAGACTGATGGGAAACATGACAGTAGTAAGTAAATATGGAGGTTCAGAAAATGAAGACAATAACCTGATTTGCTTGTTCATGTGGGACAGGATAGGACTAAAAGGGCCTAAAGTTCACAAAAAAATGTCAGCTAGACATGAGGAAGGGCTAGTAAAGGCTAGTGAAGCTTGGCAGCAGACTGCTTGAGGCAGATGAGAAACTCTCATTTGGAGGTATATAAGGCCACTTAAAAATACTGTGAAGCATTTTGTAGTTTACCCTTTGCTGGATTGCATGGCTCCTTTATTTCTTATCTAAGAAGGTACATTTCAGCCCTTCCACATGTTTGCAGCAATTGAGTGGTGTTTTTTTTGGAGCCAAACTTTCATCTCCAGAAGCTGAAGTCACTGAATTGTGACAAAAATAAACCATGGCTGCAATAAAGGCTGTGTATGGATTCATACACATGACATTGGGAACCAGTGGGTAGTTCTGTAGGGCTGCATTCATGTCTGCATGTCTAATATACCTTTAAGTTTAGCTGACTTGGGAGGTAGTGCAAAGATTATCTGCAAATAAAATTAATGAAACAGAATAATGGTAATGAACTGAGAACAGAAGTTCAGGGAAATTTGGTGATGTATAATAAGATAATATTTTATGATGATGCATAATAAGATAATGCAGAAAAAGTATAGCAAATTACAGCAGGCAAAAAGAAATCTCTCTCTTCTGTCAACCTGGGATTCAACAGAAAGAACTTCTGAGAGACTTCAGAAGTTTTAACAAAAATGCCATCCTAAAATACTTCTTATCAGGAGCATCATTTGAAACAACACCATGAGCACACTGTGGAATTAGTAAGATCTTTTTCATATTCATGTGAATAATAACTTGATGTTTGCTTATATATATATA
>NW_008662238.1:0-1063 GCF_000695815.1 Acanthisitta chloris
CCGGGACATTGCAGGGGATCTCATGGTTTGCATCGACCGTGGGGCATGTTGGGCACACTGTAAGGTGATGCTAAATGCCTTCCTGCAGAGCCTGGGGAGAAGCTGCATCCAGGCCATTTGGGGAAACGGCCCTGCAAGGCTTGAAAGGCAGCAGCAGGGCAGCGAAGCTTTGAGGGATCCCTTCCCACTGGGCAGGGCACACGTGTCCAGGTGTGTATCTGAAGCCACAAGTCTCAGGGCTAAGGCTGAGGGGCATTGACCCACCATGCTCTCTGTCCAGTGCAGTCAGCATCTGGTGCAGAAATTTCAATGCCTCCACGGACCTTTTGTCTCCTTCCTCTTGGTTCTGGCCTCTTGGAGGATCTTAGTGGAAAGTACAACGATTTCACATGAAGGGATTACAGAAAACCAGGGCTGATACAACAATTTCACATGAAGAGATTACAGAAAACCAGGGCACAACCTGTGAGGTCAGCAGGGAAGACTACTCAGCTCTGCAGTGTGAGCTTGGCTTGTGTGTCACATGAATAAGCTTTTGGCATGGTGCAAATGATTATTTTTTCAGGGAACACAGGATGTGGATGACTTACCTCCAGCATATCCCATGGGATCCAAACCACCATCCCGCCTTCTCATCTAGAAACAAGCACAGATGACAACCATTTCCATTGTGTTCTGGGATCCCCTTCTGCCCTAGTGACCTGCAGCACTGCAAGGGGTTGGCTGACACCGTGGGAGTCAGGGGTCAGTGGAGATGGCCAGAGTGCAGAGGGGCCTGGGGAGCTCTGGGCTGGCTCCTGGCTGCTCTCCACACACTTTCCATGGCCACTGCAAGAGCCCTGGAGGAGAGGCAGGGCCAGCTCAGGGCCCCTGGGGGCTCTCTCCCATATGCAGAGGAAACCCTTGTTAAAGCCCTGGGGAAAACCATTCCCCATTCATCCCAGGGAGAAGACCCTGCTGACCCAGGACAGGGTGCACCAGCCACTGGATTACCTGCTCCTACCACCCTCAGTGGGGCAGCCTGTGTAGCCCTGGCATGAAAGGCCACTGGGAGGAGGAGGAG
>NW_008662239.1:0-2977 GCF_000695815.1 Acanthisitta chloris
GCCTTGCTCTCCCCAGGGACTGCAGAAGATTTCCACACCCCTCACTGGGCTTTCACATCCATGGTGGGACCAACTTTGCTGAAGGTTTTGTGACACACAGGTTGTGCCTGGAACAGGGCTACAGCTACAGTGAGAGTTTCTGGGGCTGCACATTCTCTGAGCTGAGCTTGAAGATAAATGAGTACATGAGACAGCACCGAATTTCCATACCACAATGTGTCTGGTTGACTCATAAAAGTAATTTGAAACCAACTTTCACATTTATTCCCTTTTGCTTTTGGTGCAGCCTGGTGTGCAATTTTTCAGCAGTAGCACTGAGCTAACTAGACACAACAAGGGTTAAAAAGGCATTAAGAAAAAAACAGAGATTCATGTTTGGTCAGGTTATTATTATCCCAGATCGATCTCTGCAGGATTTATTGGGCAGCCCATGGAATGTTGTACTCACACATGTTGGGATTGCTCGAATTGACATTGTATCTAGAGAAAATGCTTGCCAGCCTACAGCATGAAGTGAAAGGATTCCTTTAGAGTGAAACTCAGTGGAGTGACTTATCTACTCACTGACTTATCTACTACTGACTTATCCACCCAGAGCACTGTCCCCTGTGTGGTAAAACCAGACTAAAGATAGTAGGTTTAGGTTTTGTTGAAAACAGCTTGGTGCACAGAGAAGATGTTAATGGAAATGTGTTCAAGACTTTATGGCGATAGTATGGACAGCTATTACGAAACTCCTCAGTGCAGTTCATGTGCATAGAGCTGGAAAATGAGAGCTGGAAATTAAAGTGAGGCAAAGCAAGACAAAACTAAATACCTTAGTGAATAGTAAAGCTTCAGTATCAGAAAGACTACTGCAGCCTTAAACTTAGTGATGAATAACTGAGAATTCAGAACTGAGCTGTTCACACCATCTGAGACATGCTGAGGAGCTGGGGCTGTTCACCCTGGAGAAGAGAAGGCTCTGGGGAGACCTTACAGCACCATCCAGAATGTAAAGGGAATTTAGGAGAAGGCTGGAGAGGCACTGTTCACAAGGGCATAGAGTGATAGGACAAGGGGGGATGGCTTTAAGCTGAAAGAGGGCAGGTTTAGATTAGGTATTCAGAAGAAATTCTTAATGATAAGGGTGATGAGCCACTGGCAGAAGTTGCCCAGAGTTGTGCCTTCCCCACCCCTGGAAGTGTTCAAGGTTGGATGGGGCTCTGAGCAACCTAGTCTAAGTGGAAGGTGTCCCTGCTCATGGCAGGGGGTTTGGAACAAGATGGTATTAAAGCTTCCTTCCAACCCAAACCATTCTATGAGTCTAGGATTCTATCCAAAATAGGTGATCCCCCATCACTTCTGGGAACTTAGGAACCCGTGACTGTGACTCTCAAGGGACTAAGGTAGCTTGGCATCTCCTTTTCCACTAAGCAAAGTGCTGAGTCCCACTAACTGCTGTTAAAACCTCAGCCCATTTCTCATTACCACTATATATGGAGTCTAACCCCAGTCTAAGTGTAATACATTGAGCTTATTATCTTCATTTTCCAGCACAGAAGGACTGAATGCAATTACAAAGCCTCTTAGAGGTGATTTGACTATGCAGATGCTCACAGCCTGCTGCTTTTCCAGCCACATTTAGTGCCTGTTGAAGAACAGAAATCCTTCTAGGCTGATATTGGAGCCATCTGGTGATGTCTTTTTCAGTCCAGTAAACACTTCTGGGCTCAGTTTGGAGGATGTCAGTGTATAACAGCTTATTTAAGAGTCAAAACGGAGGAACATAGCCTGGGTGTCTATGGAAAGCACATACACCTTGGGAATGATGCAAGTGTGCTCCAGTGATTATTCCTAACACTGGCAGTAGACACAAACCCGAATCATTTCTCTTTGAGCATGGGTTAGGAGGTTGAATGGAATTTCAGTGGCACCTCTGGCAATGGCAGCAAGCCTCCTGTTTTGTGGGATGACTTGATCGTACAAGCGTATCTGCATCGAATGGTCTCCTGCTGCACCTCCTGGAGCAGCATAACACCATGGATCCAGCAGGCTGTGGAGGGACATGCAGCATGCTAAGGATGCACAATGCCTGTTACATACACGGTTGGGCCATGTTGCTCCCTTGGAGGTGTTCTTTGTCCCCACACAAAGCCCCTGGCTCAGCACCATGTCTGATGGAAGCAGGTCCCCCAGTGCCCCATCTTCCCACAGCCTGGCTTTTCTTTAGACATTTCCTTAGACCTTTCTCCAGCCTAACTTCATGGGACTGACAACATCTCGTGAGCTCACACCTGTAGCTGGCTTTGTCCTTGGCAGCTCCTGAACTTTCTGTAATAGGCCAAGGTAATTTATGCAAACAATATGACTTGGGCATATTTATTTGGACAGTGATTTAGAAATACGCTTCTTCTGATGGTGTTTCACAGAATCACAGAAGAAATTAGGTTGGAAAAGACCTCTGAGATGACTGAGTTCAACCTATGACCTAAAGCCATCAGGTCAACTAGACCATCTTTAAGTGCCATGTCCAGTCTCTCCTCACACACCTCCAGGGACGGTGACTCCACTACCTCCCTGGGCATTCTGTTCCGGTGTCTAAAGACATTGGAATACAGACATAAATACATTGACATTGTCAACAATACAGACATACAAACACAATAAAGACATTGTTTCCAAAGAACAGAAAGGCCTCTTTGTTATTGGGTTTTCTCTTAATTGAAGTGCCTCTCCGTGTCTTGTGTTGCAACTGTGACGGTTCCAGGAGCTGTTCACTAATCGATATGATACGTGCTCACACATCCAGCTGCTCACACCCCTCCCTGTCCCTCCAGGTCAGTTTCTCAGGCAGCAGATGTGTCCCTGTCACCCCCTACTTTGCACACTGATTCAGTACGCTTTGTTTTCTGCAGCAGTGCCTGCAGCAGTGCAAGGGCATGCTGGGGGGAGCACTGCAGCCCCTTTCCTTCAGATTTCTCCCTAAAAACTGCTC
>NW_008662239.1:3012-5077 GCF_000695815.1 Acanthisitta chloris
TTGCAGGAAATTTTCAAGCAGATATTCCCATTCTTTCACTACCAGATATGGGAGGTTCTCCCTCCTCCATGTCTAGCAAACCATTACACTGTGCCCACGACTAAGACACTTGCTGGTACCTGTTGCCATCAGGAGCTTCATCTGGTGCCCTTCATTTTCTCTTTTCTCCATAGTGGTGCTGTGCTGACAAGTCTTAATGAGATTGCAGGTTCCCCTGGTTGCAGCTCTGCCTGTCAGTTAGTGCTGTGAGGCATTTACCTGCTTTCAGCTGATGTCAAGCCATAACTAATACTTTTTAAATGAACTGTGAGAGGACAAGGTTTCAAGATGGTCCTCAGACATTTCATATTATGAGCCATATTTTATGGCAGAAATTAATTCTCACAGTCATTCATGAGTGCGTGTTCCTTCCCCTTACAGTCCTTTGCTTCTTCCCTGGCATCCACTGTTGTTCTCTGTGTGTCACACAGTGGTATTAGGAGGCTGAGAATGAGATTTTATCATGTTTTCGATCCTAATTAACAGGTAGCTGTTGTTGGAGAGGATAGGCAGGCTCACCAGGCTGCACGTTTCCACTATGTCCTTTGTGTTGATCCTGCTTCATGCTGGTGCTGGGACCTGCACCAGCAAAACCCCTTTTGGGACATAAAAGCTGGAGGGCTCTGTGCTGGTTTAGCTCCCTGGACTGGCACAGTGTGGGTCAGGCACACAGTGCTGCAGTGAAAGGGAAGTTGCAGGATGCATCCTGGGGTCAGGGACAGCGTCGGGGAGCCGGACATCCTTCTTGGCAGTGCTTAAAGGTAGGTTGGCTCCACTGTATAATAAAACACAGTTACCAGACCCCTGTGGAGCTGCAGATCTTGTAACAGCTGCCCTTGAGTTCCAGCGTGAGAAGTGAGGCATTTGAAATTTGTCCAACAGATGCAATCTCTTTTCTTATTCAGGAGCTGGTAAATCAGATGGTATTCAGGCTACCTCTGCCCTTCTTAAGGGAATGAGATGAGCAGTGAAGTGAGTCCTGAGGTTTGCCAGCCTTCATATCCCATCTCCCTCACAGCCTCCCGTGTCTGTGTGAATCTCAGGAACCTTTGGAACAAACCAGAAGCTTCTTGATTTGGTAATCTGAGAACATCCCCAGGCTGCCAGGAGAGAGGCAGCAGTGGCAGGCAAGGATGTCAACTTCCCTTGGTGAGGCAGGTGGAAGCTCTCCTCCATCACAGGAGACAGTGTGGATCACGTTCAAGGCACTGGGAAGCCATAACATAGAGCCCTGAGGTTACCTATCCAAGAACACACAGAATTACACAACCTTATGCATCACACCCCACGCGTACGTGTCTTCAGATGTCACACTTGTGCTCACCTGAGTTACTCAGCCTGACCAGGGTTTGCTTCCTGCACATCTGTGTTCTTCCAGCAGCACTCTAACATGAGTCACTCTGCCGTGTGACAGCTGGTTCCTACTGGTGTCTGCTAAAACCTTTACACCTCTTCCAGCTTCCCAGACAGGTCAGCTTTGTGCTGTGAGCCCGGTGCAATATATGGGAATGGATTTTGTGATAAGACTCAAAGCAATACATTCCTTGGGGAAGCTCCAGAAAGGTCTCTGCAGCCAATGCCAGCCTCAAAAGCGCTGGTGGTTCACTTCATTCAACTGTTGCTCAAACCTAAAGAAAGATGAAATACTCCTCAGGGGAGGGAAGGATGCTTGTTTGCCTTTCAGAGGTTTATTTTTGAGGAAATGACCACAAAGCCCTTTCTGAGCTGCTTAGCAGCTGCTCTTTCTCCATCATTTATTTTGTTTTCAATATTTTCCAAAATTTAAAGAAGAAGTCATAACCCCACCACTCCAAGAAGAAGAATGGTATGAAACTACTTAGTTGATTTAACCAGTCCTCTGCTTTCCCAGGCAATCAGTGCAGATAAATTGATGAACCTGCACCCTCAACCCCCAAAATCATCATTGAAATGATCAGGAATAATTCACATTGGCTTTTTTGATGAAGCCAGATGGTTACCTGTGTGAAATTCCCTTGAAAAGGAGAATCATAGAATCATAGAATCA